>NC_092759.1:87191666-87404445 GCF_047496795.1 Chiloscyllium punctatum | reverse complement strand
AGAGGGGGGCGACAGAGAGGGAGGGTGTCAGAGAGAGAGCGGCCACGCAGAGAGGGGGTCAGAGAGAGGGGGCGACAGAGAGAGGGAAGGATATAGAGAGAGGGGGCAGAGAGAGAGGCGGACAGAGAGAGAGGGGGCAGAGAGAGGGGGTCAGAGGGAGAGGGGGGCGACAGAGAGAGGGAAGGATATAGACAGAGTGGGGGACAGAGAGAGAGGGGGAACAGAGAGAGAGCGGGTAAAGAGAGAGAAGCGGACAGAGAGAGAGAGGGTACAGAGAGAGTGGGGGGACAGAGAGAGTGGGGACAGGCAGAGGGGGACAGAGAGAGAGGGGGCCAGAGAGAGAGAGGGGGCCAGAGAGAGAGGGGGGCAGAGAGAGAAGGGAACACAGAGAGAGGGGAACACAGAGAGAGAGGGTCAGAGAGAGGAGGTCAGAGAGAGGGGGCACAGAGAGAGAGTGCCAGAGAGAGGAGGGGATAGAGAGAGACGGGGGAAAGAGAGAGGGGGGGCAGAGAACGGGGGTACAGAGAGAGTGGGGGGACAGAGAGAGTGGGGAGAGAGAGAGGGGGACAGAGAGAGAGGGGGTCAGTAGGGGGCGAACAGAGAGACGGGGGGAACAGAGAGAGGGGGTACAGAGAACGGGGATATGGAGAGAGTGGGCGACAGAGAGAGTGGGGACATAGAGAGGGGGGACAGAGAGAGAGGGGGTTAGAGAGAGAGGAGGACAGAGAGAGGACAGAGAGACGTGGGAACGGAGAGAGGGAGGGCAGAGAACGGGGGTACAGAGAGAGTGGGGGACAGTGAGAGTGGGGACAGAGAGAGAGGGGACAGAGAGAGTGGGGCAGAGAGAGGGGGACAGACAGAGAGTGGGACAGAGAGGGGGCGGACAGAGAGAGGGGGGGCAGAGAGAGGGGTGCCAGAGAGAGAAGGGGATAGAGAGAGAAGGGGACAGAGAGAGAGAGGGGGAGAGAGAGAGGGGGGAGAGAGAGAGAGGGGGAGCGGGGGGAAAGAGAGAGGGGGGGCAGAGAGAGAATGGGGACAGAGAGAGAGGGAGACAGAGAGAGAGGGGGACAGAGAGAGAGGGAACAGAGAGAGAGAGGGGACAGAGAGAGAGGGTTGCATGAGAGAGGGGGCACAGAGAGAGGTGGACAGAGCGAGCAGCAGAGAGAGAGTGGAGCAGAGAGAGGGGGCAGACAGAGGGTGACAGAGAGAGGGGGGACAGAGAGAGAGGCGGGTGGGAGAGAGAGGGTGTTAGAGAGAGGCGGGTGGGAGAGAGGGGGACAGAGACAGGGGCAAAGAGAGTGGGGGGAGATAGGAGGGGGTCAGAGAGAGAGGGGACAGAGAGAGAGGAGGACAGAGAGAGAGGGGACAGAAAGAGAGGGGGGGGACATAGAGATGGGGACAGAGAGAGAGATGGGTGCAGAGAGAGGGGTACAGAGTGAGGGGCGAAAGAGAAAGGCGGGGTGGGATGGAGAGGGGGCAGAGGAGAGGGCGACAGAGACAGCGGCACAGAGAGTGGGGGAGATAGAGGGTGTCAGAGAGAGGCGGACAGAGAGTGCGGGATATAGATGGGGACAGAGGGAGGGGGACAGAGAGTGGGGGTCAGAGAGAGGGGTACAGAGTGGGGGAGAGAGGGGGTGTCAGAGAGAGGGGGACAGAGAGAGAGGGGGACAGAGAGAGAGGCCAGAGAGAGGGGGGGATAGAGGGGTTCAGAGGGAGAGGGACAGAGAGTGGGGCACAGAGGGGAGACAGAGAGAGGGGGACATAAAGAATGGGAGATAAACGGTGTCAGAGAGAGGGGTAATAGAGAGGGGCATAGAGAGAGTGAGGGGACAGAGAGAGGGGGGACAGAGAGAGAGGGAGACAGAGAGAGAGGAGGGCAGAGAGAGAGGAGGGCAGAGAGAAGGCGAGAGAGAAATGAGGACAGAGAGAGAAGGGGACAGAAAGTGAGGAGGACAGAGAGAGGGGGAGAGAGACAGGGGGAGAGAGAGAGTGGGACAGAGAGAGTGGGGAACAGAGAGAGAGGGGGACAGAGATAGTGGGGGACAGAGAGAGAGAGGGGGACAGAGAGAGGGGAGAGAGAGAGAGGTGTGGAGCGCGGGGGAAAGAGAGAGGGGGAACAGAGAGAGGGGGGGGACAGAGAGAGAGGCGGGTGGGAGAGAGAGGGGGTTAGGGAGAGACGGGTGGAAGAGAGGGGGACAGAGAGAGGGGCAAGGAGAGCGGGGGGACATAGAGGGGGTCAGAGAGAGAGGAGACAGAGAGAGAGGAGGACAGAGAGAGAGGGGACAGAAAGAGAGGGAGACAGAGAGATGGGGACAGAGAGAGTGATGGGGGCAGAGAGAGGGGGACAGAGTGGGGGGCGTAAGAGAAAGGCGGGGTGGGATGGAGAGGGGGCAGAGAGAGGGCGACAGAGACAGCGGCACAGAGAGTGGGGGAGATAGAGGGTGTCAGAGAGAGGGGGACAGAGAGTTCGGGAGATAGAGGGGGACAGAGGGAGGGGGACAGAGAGTGGGGGTCAGAGAGAGGGATACAGAGTGGGGGAGAGAGGGGCGGTCAGAGAGAGGGGGACAGAGAGAGAAGTGGACAGAGAGAGAGGAGGACAGAGAGAGAGGGGACAGAGAAAGGGGACACAGAGAGAGAGGGGGACAGAGTGAGTGGGGGACAGAGAGAAGGCGACAGAGAGAGGGGGGACAGTGAGAGAGAGGGGGGACAGAGAGAGGGGGAAAGGGAGAGGGGTGAGAGAGAGAGAAGGGGATAGAGAGAGAAGGGCACAGAGAGATGGCGACAGAGAGAGGATGACAGAGAGAGGGGGGGACAGAGAGGGAGGGGGAGAGAGAGAGAGGGGGAGCGGCGGGGGAAGAGAGAGGGGTCAGAGAGAGGGGGGAACAGAGAGAAGGTGCACAGTGAGAGAGGCGGGTGGCAGAGAGAGGGGTTAGAGAGAGGCGGGTGGGAGAGAGGGGGGACAGAGAGAGAGGGACAGAGAGAGAGAGAGAGATAGAGGGGTCAGAGAGAGGAGGTCAGAAAGAGAGGGTGACAGAGAGAGAGGGGGGACAGGGAGAGTGGGGGACAGAGATAGTGGGGGACAGAGTGAGTGGGGGACAGAGAGAGAGGAGGGCAGAGAGAAGGCAAGAGAGAGATGAGGACAGAGAGAGAAGGGGACAGAAAGGGAGGCGGACAGAGAGAGGGGGAGAGAGGGGGGGACAGAGAGAGAGGGGGGACAGAGAGAGTGGGGGACAGAGAGAGGGGGGGTACAGAGAGAGAGGGGGACAGAGAGAGGGGAGCGAGAGAGAGGGGGAGCGGGGGGGAAAGAGAGAGGGGGCAGAGAGAGAGGAGGGGAACAGAGAGAGGGGGGGTACAGAGAGAGAGGCGGGTGGGAGAGAGGGGGGGTTAGAGAGAGGCGGGTGGGAGAGAGGGGGGTCAGAGGGAGGGGCAAAGAGAGTGGGGGGAGATAGAGGGGATCAGAGAGAGAGGGGGACAGAGAGAGAGGAGGACAGAGATAGAGGGGACAGAAAGAGAGGGCGACAGAGAGAGACGGGGGAAGAGAGAGATGGGTGCAGAGAGAGGGGGGACAGAGTGAGAGGCGAAAGAGAAAGGCGGGTGGGATGGAGAGGGGGCAGAGAGAGGGCGACAGAGACAGGGGCACAGAGAGTGGGGGAAATAGAGGGTGTCAGAGAGAGGGGGACAGAGAGAGAGGGGGAGATAGAGGGGGACAGAGAGAGGAGAACAGAGAGTGGGGTTCAGAGAGAGGGGTACTGAGTGGGGGAGAGGAGGGGGGGTCAGAGAGAGGGGGACAGAGAGAGAAAGGGACAGAGAGAGTGGGTGAGAGAGAGAGAGGGGGGACAGAGAGAGTGGGTGAGAGAGGGGGGGAACGGGGGGGAGAGGGGGGCAGAGAGAGGGGGGAACATTGAGAGGGGGACAGAGAGAGAGGCAGGTGTGAGAGAGGGGGGGTTAGAGAGAGGGAGAGACAGAGGGGTCAGAGAGAGACGGACAGAGAGAGGCGGGTGGGAGGGAGAGGGGGTTATGGAGAGGGGGACAGAGAGTGGGGAAGATGTGGGGTCAGAGAGAGAGGAGGACAGAGAGAGAGAGAGGGGGCAGAGAGATGGCGACAGAGAAATTGCGACAGAGAGAGGGTGACAGAGAGGGGGGCAGAGAGCAGAGGAGAGTGAGGGGGATAGAGAGAGGGAGAAAGAGGGAGGGGGACAGAGAGAGGCGCGTGGAAGATAGAGGGGTTAGAGAGAGGCGGGTGGGAGAGAGAGGGGGACAGAGAGAGGGGGGACAGACAGAGGGGGAGATAGAGGGGACAGAGAGAGGAGGACAGAGAGTGGTGGTCAGAGAGAGGGGTACAGAGTGGGGGAGAGAGTGGGGGTCAGAAAGAGGATGACCGAGAGAGAGGGGGACAGTGAGGGAGGGGGAGATAGAGGTCTCAGAGAGAGGGGTGACAGAGAGAGAGAGGGTGATAGAGAGAGAGGGGACAGAGAGAGGCGGGTGGGAGGGAGAGGGGGTTTGAGAGACGGGGGCAGAGAGATGGCGACAGAGAAATTGCGACAGAGAGGGTGACAGAGAGGGGGGCAGAGATCAGAGGAGAGTGAGAGGGGACAGAGAGAGAGGGGAGAAAGAGGGAGGGGGACAGAGAGAGAGGCGCGTGGAAGAGAGAGGGGGTTAGAGAGAGGCGGGTGGAAGAGAGAGGGGGACAGAGAGAGGTGGAGATAGGGGGGACAGTTAGAGGAGGACTGAGAGTGGGGGTCAGAGAGAGGGGTACAGAGTGGGGGGAGAGAGGGGGGTTAGAGAGAGGGGGACAGAGAGAGAGGGGGAGAGAGAGAGAGGGGAGAGCGGGAGGGAAAGTGAGAGGGGGCAGAGAGAGTGGGGAACAGTGAGAGGGGGACAGAGAGAGAGGCAGGTGTGAGGGGGGGGGTTAGATGGAGGCGGGTGGGAGGGAGAGGGGATTAGAGAGAGGGGAACAGAGAGAGGGGGACAGAGAGTGGGGGAGATGTGGGGGTCAGAGAGAGAGGGGACAGAGAGAGAGGGGACAAAGAGAGGCGGGAAGAGAGAGGGGGGAAAGAAAGAGGGGGGAAAGAGAGAGGGGGAAAGAGACGGGGCGAAAGAGAGGGGGCGGAGAGAGGGCGAGAGAGAGAGAGGGCCACAGAGAGTGGGGGAGATCGAGGTGTTCAGAGAGAGGTAGACACAGAGAAAGGGGGAGATAGAGGGAGACAGAGAGAGGGGTACAGAGAGTGGGGGTCAGAGAGAAGGGTACAGAGTTGGGGAGAGAGAGGGGGTCAGAGAGAGGGGGACAGAGAGAGGGGGACAGAGAGAGGGGGAGATAGAGGGGTTCAGAGCAAGGTGGACAGAAAGAATGGGAGATAGAGGGTGTCAGAGAGAGGGAGACATAGAGACGGGCATAGAGAGAGAGAGTGGACTGAGAGAGGGAGGGACAGAGAGAGAGGGGACAGAGAGAGAGGGGACACGGTGAGAGTGGGCAGAGTGAGAGGGTACAGAGAGAGGGGTGACAGAGAGAGGGGGACAATGAGAGAGGGTACAGCGAGAGAGGGGACAGAGAGAGAGGGGACAGAGAGTGGGGGAGATAGAGGGGGTGAGAGAGAGGGGGAAAGAAAGAATGGGAGGTAGAGGGGGTCAGAGAGAGGGGGATAGAGAGAGGGGCACAGAGAGAGGGGTGACAGAGATAGGGGGTCAGAGAGAGGCGTCAGAGAGAGGAGGACAGATAGTGGGGGAGATAAAGGGAGTCAGAGAGAGGGGGACAGAGAGAGGGACACAGAGAGAGAGTGGGGGACAGGGAGAGGGGGACAGAGAGAGAGGGACAGAGAGAGAGGGGGGAAGAGAGAGATGGAGGCAGAGAGAGGGAACAGAGAGAGAGGGGTTCAGAGAGAGAGGGGGCAGAGAGAGGGGTGACAGAGAAAGGGGGACAGAGAGAGGGGGACAGACACAGAGTGGACAGAGAGTGATGGAGATAGAGGGGGTCAGAGAGAGGGGAACAGAGGGGGGTAGCAAAGAGAGGGGGAAAGAGAGAGAGGGGACATAAAGAGAGGGGGGGACAGTGAGGAGGTACAGAGAGAGGCGGGTGGGAGGGACAGGGGGTCAGAGAGAGGGGGACAGAGAGTGGGGGAGATGGGGGGTCAGAGAGGGAAGGGGACAGAGAGAGAGGGGACAGAGAGATGGCGACAGAAAAATGGCGACAGAGAGAGAGGGTGACAGAGAGGGGGGCAGAGAGCAGAGGAGTGTGAGAGGGGATAGAGAGAGGGAGAAAGAGGGAGGGGGACAGAGAGAGGCGGGTGGGAGAGAGAGGGGGTTAGAGAGAGGTGGGTGGGAGAGAGAGGGGGACAGAGAGACAGGGACAGAGAGAGGGGGAGATAGATGGGTTCAGAGGGATGGGTACAGAGAGAGGGGCACATAAAAATGGGGGAGATAGAGGGGATCAGCGAGAGGGGGACAGAAAGAATGGGAGGTAGAGGGGGTCAGAGAGAGGGGGACAGAGAGAGAGGCACAGAGAGTGGGGGGAAAGAGAGAGGGCGGAAAGAGAGAGGGGGGGAGAGACTGGGGGACAGAGAGGCACAGAGAGAGAGAGAGTGGCACAGAGAGAGAGGGAGCCACAGAGAGAGGGGGGCAAAGAGAGAGGGGGGCAAAGAGAGAGGGGGGGTAGAGAGAGAGGGGGGTAGAGAGAGTGGTGACAGAGAGAGGGCGACAGAGAGAGGGGAGAGAGAGAGGAGGACAGATAGTGGGAGAGATAGAGGGCTACTGAGAGAGGGGCACAGAGAGAGATATGGCCACAGAGAGAGAGGGGCACAGAGAGAGAGAGAGAGGGGGGCAGAGAGAGAGGGGGGGTAGAGAGAGAGGGGGGCAGAGAGAGGGTGGGACAGAGACAGGGGGACAGAGAGAGGGGAGGTAGAGGGGTCAGAGAGAGAGGGACAGAGAGAGAGGGTGACAGAGAGAGAGGTGGACAGAGAGAGTGGGGGACAGGGAGAGTGGGGGACAGAGAGAGTGGGGGACCGAGAGTGTGGGGGGACAAAGGGAGTGGGGGGACAGTGAGAGTGGGGGACAGAGAGAGAGGAGGGCAGAGAGAGAAGGGGACAGAAAGTGAGGAGGACAGAGAGAGGGGGACAGAAAGAATGGGAGGTAGAGGAGGTCAGAGAGAGGGGGACAGAGAGAGGGGCACAGAGATTGGGAGAGAAAGAGGGGGTCAGAGAGAGAGGGGATAGAGAGAGAGGGGACAGAGAGAGGGGGAAAGAAAGAGGGGGAAAGAGAGAGGGCGAAACAGAGGGGGGAAAGAGAGGGGGTAGAGAAAGGGCGAGAGAGAGAGGGCCACAGAGAGTGGTGGAGATAGAGGTGGTCAGAGAGAGGTAGACAGAGAGAGAGGGGAGATAGAGGGGGACAGAGAGTGGGGGTCAGAGAGAAGGGTACAGAGTGGGGGAGAGAGGGGGGACACAGTGAGGGGAGGCACAGAGAGGGGGCATAGTGACAGGGGGCAGAGAGACGGTGACAGAGAGGGGGAAGAGAGCGGGGGAGAGAGAGAGGAGGACAGATAGTGGGGGAGATTGAGGGCGTCAGAGAGAGAGGCACAGAGAGAGAGAGGGACACAGAGAGAGAGGGGGGCACAGAGAGAGAGGGGGACAGAGAGAGAGGGGGGCAGAGAGAGAGGGGGTATAGAGAGGGGGGTAGATAGAGAGGGGGGCAGAGAGATGGGTGACAGAGAGAGAGGGAAAGAGAGAGGGGGAGAGAGATAGAGGAGGACAGATAGTGGGGAAGATAGAGGGCGTCAGAGAGAGGGGCACAGAGAGAGAGGGCCACAGAGAGAGAGAGGGGGGAGAGATAGAGGGTGGTAGAGAGAGATGAGAGCAGAGAGAGAGGGGGACAGAGAGAGGGGGACAGAGAGAGGGGTAGGTAGAGGGATCAGAGAGAGTGGGACAGAGAGAGGGGGTAACAGAGACAGAGGGGGACAGAGAGAGACGGGGACAGGGAGAGTGGGGGACAGAGAGAGTGGGGGACAGAGAGAGTGGGGGACAGAGAGAGAGGGGGGAAGAGAGAGAGTGGAACTGAGGGAGAGGGGGACAGAGAGAGTGAGGGACAGAGAGAGTGGGGGACAGAGAGAGTGGGGGACAGAGAGATTACGGGACAAAGAGTGTGGAGGAGAGAGAGAGTGGGGGAGAGTGAGAGAGGAGGGCAGAGAGAAGGCGAGAGAGAGATGAGGACAGAGAGAGAAGGGGATAGAAAGTGAGGAGGACAGAGAGAGGATGACAGAGAGGGGGACAGAGAGAGTGGGACAGAGAGTGGGGAACAGAGTGAGAAAGGGGGGGCAGTGAGAGGGGGTCAGAGAGAGGTGGGGAGAGAGAGAGAAGGGGTCCGGGGGTGGGGAAGAGAGAGGGGGGCAGAGAGAGAGGGGGGAACAGAGAGAGGGGGGGACAGAGAGAGAGGCGGGTGGGAGAGAGAGGGGTTTAGAAAGAGGCGGGTGGGAGAGAGGGGGACATAGAGAGGGGGACAGAGAGAGGGAGAGATAGAGGGGGTCAAAGAGAGTGGGACAGAGAGAGATGCACAGAGAGTGGCGGAGATAGAGGGGATCAGAGAGAGAGTGGACAGAGAGAGAGGAGGACAGAGAGAGAGGGGACAGAAAGAGAGGGGGACAGAGAGAGGGGGACGGAAAGAATGGGAGGTAGAGGGGGTCAGAGAGAGAGGGACAGAGAGGGAGGCACAGAGAGTGGGGGAGATAGAGGGGGTCAGACAGAGAGGGGACAGAGAGAGAGGGAACAGAGAGAGGGGGGAAGAGAGAGCGGGGAAAGAAAGAGGGGGGAAAGAGAGCGGGGGAAAGAGACGGGGGAAAGAGAGGGGGCGGAGAGAGGGCGAGAGAGAGAGGGCCACAGAGAGTGGGGGAGATCGAGGTGTTCAGAGAGAGGTAGACACACAGAAAGGGGGAGATAGAGGTAGACAGAGAGAGGCGTACAGAGAGTGGGGGTCAGAGAGAAGGGTACAGAGTTGGGGAGAGAGAGGGAACACAGAGAGGGGGGGCACAGAGAGGGGGCAGAGTGAGAGGGGGCAGAGAGACGGCGACAGAGAGGGGGAAGAGAGCGGGGAGAGAGAGAGAGGAGGACAGATAGTGGGAGAGATAGAGGGCGTCAGAGAGAGGGGCACAGAGAGAGAGGGCACAGAGAGAGGGGGGGCACAGAGAGAGGGGAACAGAGAGAGGGGGGGCAGAGAGAGAAGGGGGTAGAGAGAGAGGGGGCAGAGAGAGGCGGCAGAGAGAGCGAGGGAGAGAGACGCGGGTGGGTGAGAGTGGGGGTCAGAGAGAGGGGGACAGAGAGAGGGGGAAAGAGAAAGGGGGATAGAGAGGGGGACAGAGAGAGGGGACAAAGGGAGAGGGGCAGAGGGAGGGGCGGCAGAGAGAGGGGCGACAGAGAGAGGGGCGACAGAGAGAGGGGAACAGAGAGAGAGGGGACAAAAAGAGGTGGAGTTAGAGGGGTTCAGAGGGAGGGGGTCAAAGGGAGGGGCACAGAGAGTGGGGGAAATAGATGGGTTCAGAGAGATGGGGACAGAAAGAGCGGGAGATAGAGGGTGTCAGAGAGGGAGACATAGAGAGGGGCATAGAGAGAGAGAGTGGACTGAGAGAGAGAGAGGGGACAGAGAGAGGGAGGGACAGAGAGAGAGGGGACAGAGAGAGAGGGGACTAGGTGAGAGTGGGCAGAGTCAGAGGGTACAGAGAGAGGGGTGACAGAGAGAGGGGGACAAAGAGAGAGGGGACAGAGAGAGAGGGGACAGAGAGAGAGGGGACAGAGAGTGTGGGATATAGAGGGGGTGAGAGAGAGGGGCAATAGAAACGGGGGGCAGAGAGAGGGGGACACTTAGGAGGTACAGCGAGAGGCGGGTTGGAGGGAGACGGGCTGAGAGTGAGGGCGACAGAGAGGGGTCAGAGAGTGGGGGAGATGGGGGGGTGTCAGAGATAGAGGGCGACAGAGATGGGGGCAGAGAGAAGGCGACAGAGAGAGGGTGACAGAGAGATGGTGGGGCAGAGAGAGGTGGGGCAGAGACAGGGTGACAGTGAGGGGGAGAGAGAGAGGGGACAGAGAGTGGGGGATATAGAGGGGGTCAGAGAGAAGGGGAATAGAGAGGGGAAGAGAGAGGTGAACAGAGCGAGTGGGGGCAGAGAGGGAGGGTGTCAGAGAGAGGGGGACAGAGATAGAGGGGGACAGAGATAGGGGGACAGAGATAGGGGCATAGAGAGTGGGGGAGACAGAAGGTGTCAGAGAGAGGGGGACAGAAAGAATTGGAGGTAGAGGGGGTCAGAGAGAGGGGTCAGAGAGAGGAGGACAGACAGTGGGGGAGATAGAGGGCGTCAGAGAGAGGGGGATAGAGAGAGGGGCACAGAGAGAGAGTGGGGGACAGAGAGAGAGGGGGACAGAGAGAGAGGGGGAAGAGAGAGATAGGGGCAGAGAGAGAGGGGGGCAGAGAGAGAGAGGGGGCAGAGAGAGGAGTGACAGAGATAGGGGGTCAGAGAGAGGGGTCAGAGAGAGGAGGACAGATAGTGGGGAAGATAAAGGAAGTCAGAGAGAGGGGGACAGAGAGAGGGTCACAGAGAGAGAGAGTGGGGGACAGAGAGAGGGGGACAGAGAGAGAGCGGGAAGAGAGAGATGGGGCAGAGAGGGAGGGAGCAGAGAGAGAGGGGTTCAGAGAGAGAGGGGGGCAGAGAGAGGGGTGACAGAGAAAGGGGGAAATAGAGATGGGGACAGAGAAAGTGGGACAGAGAGAGGGGGACAGGCACAGAGGGGACAGAGAGTGATGGAGATAGAGGGGGTCAGAGAGAGGGGAACAGAGGTGAGTGCAAAGAGAGGGGGAAAGAGAGAGAGGGGACATAAAGAGAGGGGGGACAGTGAGGAGGTACAGAGAGAGGCGGGTGGGAGGGACAGGTGGTCAGAGAGACGGGGACAGAGAGAGTGGGACAGAGAGTGGGGGAGATGGGGGGTCAGAGAGAGAAGGGGACAGAGAGAGAGGGGGCAGAGAGATGGCGACAGAGAAATGGCGACAGAGAGAGGGTTACAGAGAGGGGGGCAGAGAGCAGAGGAGAGTGAGAGGGGACAGAGAGAGGGAGAAAGAGGGAGGGGGACAGAAGAGGCGGGTGGGAGAGAGAGGGGGTTAGAGAGAGGCGGGTGGGAGAGAGAGGGGGACAGAGAGACAGGGACAGAGAGAGGGGGAGATAGATGGGTTAAGAGGGATGGGTACAGAGAGAGGGGCACAGAGAATGGGGGGAGATAGAGGGGATCAGCGAGAGGGGGACAGAAAGAACAGGAGGTAGAGGGGGTCAGAGAGAGGGGACAGAGAGAGAGGCACAGAGAGTGGGGGAGGTAGAGGGAGTCAGAGAGAGAGGGGACAGAGAGAGAGGGGACAGAGAGAGTGGGGAAAGAGAGAGGGCGGAAAGAGAGAGGGGGGAGAATGAGGGGGAAAGAGAGGGGGCAGAGAAAGGGCGAGAGAGAGAGGGCCACAGATAGTGGGGGAGATAGAGGTAGTCAGAAAGAGGTAGACAGAGAGAGAGGGGGAGATAGAGGGAGTCAGAGACAGAGGGGACAGAGAGAGAGGGGAGAGAGAGGGGGGAAAGAGAGAGGGCGGAAAGAGAGAGGGGGGAGAATGAGGGGGAAAGAGAGGGGGCAGAGAAAGGGCGAGAGAGAGAGGGCCACAGATAGTGGGGGAGATAGAGGTAGTCAGAAAGAGGTAGACAGAGAGAGAGGGGGAGATAGAGGTGGACAGACAGAGGGGGGCAGAGAGTGGGGGAGATAGAGGGCGTCAGAGTGAGAGGCACAGAGAGAGAGGGAGAAACAGAGAGAGGGGTGGACAAAGAGAGGGGGGCAAAGAGAGAGGGGGAAGAGAGAGAGGGGGTTAGAGAGAGGGGGGGCAGAATGAGAGGGGGCAGAGAGAGTGGTGACAGAGAGAGGGCGACAGAGAGAGGGGAGAGAGAGAGGAGGACAGATAGTGGGAGAGATAGAGGGCGTCAGAGAGAGGGGCACAGAGAGAGAGAGGGCCAAAGAGAGAGGGGGGGCACAGAGAGAGAGAGAGGGGGGCAGAGAGAGACGGGGTAGAGAGAGAGGGGGGCAGAGAGAGAGGGGGACAGAGACAGGGGGACAGAGAGAGGGGAGGTAGAGGGGTCAGAGAGAGAGGGTGACAGAGAGAGAGGGTGACAGGGAGAGTGGGGGACAGAGAGAATGGGGGACAGAGAGGGGGGGACAGAGAGAGTGAGGGACAGAGAGTGTGAGGGACAAAGGGAGTGTGGGACAGAGAGAGTGGGGGACAGAGAGAGAGGAGGGCAGAGAGAAGGCTAGAGAGAGATGAGGACGGAGAGAGCAAGGGACAGAAAGTGAGGAGGACAGAGAGAGTGGGACAGAAAGAATGGGAGGTAGAGGGGGTCAGAGAGAGGGGGACAGAGAGAGGGGCACAGAGATTGGGAGAGAAAGAGGGGGTCAGAGAGAGAGGGGATAGAGAGAGAGGGGACAGAGAGAGGGGGGAAAGAAAGAGGGGGAACGAGAGAGAGGGAAAGAGAGAGGGGAAAGAGAGTGGGCAGAGAAAGGGCGAGAGAGAGAGGGCCACAGAGAGTGGTGGAGATAGAGGTGGTCAGAGAGAGGTAGACAGAGAGAGAGGGGAGATAGAGGTGGACAGAGAGTGGGGGTCAGAGAGAATGGTACAGTTTGGGGGAGAGAGGGGGTAGAGAGAGGGGGTAGAGAGAGAGGGGGGCAGAGAGAGGGGTGACAGAGAGAGGGGGAAAGAGAGAGGGGGAGCGAGATAGAGGAGGACAGATAGTGGGGAAGAAATAGGGCGTCAGAGAGATAGGCACAGAGAGAGAGGGCCACAGAGAGAGAGATGGGCACAGAGAGCGAGGGGGCAGTGAGAGAGGGTGGTGGAGAGAGATGGGGGCAGAGAGAGAGGGGGACAGAGAGAGGGGGACAGAGAGAGGGGTAGATAGAGGGATCAGAGAGAGGGGGTAACAGAGACAGAGGGGGACAGAGTTGGAGGCGGGGACAGGGAGAGTGGGGGACAGAGAGAGTGGGGGACAGAGAGAGTGGGGGAGAGAGAGAGAGGGGGGAAGAGAGAGAGGGGAACTGAGACAGAGGGGGACAGAGAGAGCGGGGGACAGAGAGAGTGGGGTACAGAGAGATTACGGGACAAAGAGTGTGGAGGAGAGAGAGAGTGGGGGAGAGTGAGAGGAGGGCAGATAGAACGCGAGAGAGAGAGATGAGGACAGAGAGAGAAGGGGACAGAAAGTGAGGAGGACAGAGAGAGGATGACAGAGAGGGGGAGAGAGAGGGGGACAGAGAGTGGGGAACAGAGTGAGGGGGGGGGACAGAGAGAGCGGGTCAGAGAGAGGGGGGAGGAGAGAGAGAGAAGTGGACCGGGGGTGGGGAAGAGAGAGGGGGGGCAGAGAGAGAGGGGGCAACAGAGAGAGGGGGGACAGAGAGAGAGGCGGGTGGGAGAGAGAGGGGGTTAGAGAGAGGCGGGTGGGAGACAGGGGGACAGAGAGAGGGGGACAGAGAGAGGGAGAGATAGAGGGGGTCAAAGAGAGTGGGACAGAGAGAGTGGCAGAGAGAGTGGGGGAGATAGAGGAGATCAGAGAGAGAGTGGACAGAGAGAGAGGAGGACAGAGAGAGAGGGGACAGAAAGAGAGGGGGACAGAGTGAGGGGCGAAAGAGAAAGGCGGGGTGGAAGGGAGAGGGAGCAGAGAGAGGGCGACAGAGACAGCAACACAGAGAGTGGGGGAGATAGATGGTGTCAGAGAGGGGGGACAGAGAGAGGGGGAGATGGAGGGGGACAGAGAGAGGGTGACAAAGAGTGGGTGTCAGAGAGAGGGGTACAGATTGGGGGAGAGAGAGGGGGTCAGAGAGAGGTGGACAGAGAGGGGGGGGCAGAGAGAGGGGGACAGTGAGAGGGGGAGATAGAGTGGTTCAGAGGGAGAGGGACAGAGATAGGGCACAGAGATTGGGGAGATAGAGGGGTCAGAGAGAGGGGTCATAGAGAGGGGCATAGAGAGAGTGAGGGGACATAGAGAGAGAGGAGACGGAGAGAGAGGGAGACAGAGAGAGAGTGGAACACAGAGAGAGGGGAACACAGAGAGAGAGGGGGTGAGAGAGAGGGGGTCAGGGAGAGGAGGAGAGAGAGAGAGGGGCAGTGAGAGAGAGTGGGGCAGAGAGATGGGACAGACAGAGGGGGGCAGAGGGGGGATAGAGAGAGAGGGGGACAGAGAGAGGGGGACAGAGAGGGGGCAGATGGAGAGGGGGCAGAGAGACGGCGACAGAGAGGGGGAAGAGAGCGGGGGAGAGTAGAGAGGAGGACAGATAGTAGGGGAGATAGAGGGCGTCAGAGAGAGGGGCACAGAGAGAGAGGGGGACAGAGAGAGAGGGGGGCAGAGAGAGAAGGGGGTAGAGAGAGAGGGGGCAGAGAGAGGGGGCAGAGAGAGCGGGGGAGAGAGAGGCGGGTGGGAGAGAGTGGGGGTCAGAGAGAGGGGGACAGAGAGGGGGGAAAGAGATCGGGGGACAGAGAGGGGGTTAGAGAGAGAGGGGGACAAAGTGAGAGGGGCAGAGAGAGGGGCGGCAGAGAGAGGGGCGACAGAGGGAGGGGCGACAGAGAGAAGGGGGACAGAGAGAGAGGGGGACAGAAAGAGGTGGAGTTAGAGGGGGTCAGAGGGAGGGGGTCAGAGGGAGGGGCACAGAGAGTGGGTGAAATAGAGGGGTTCAGAGAGATGGGGACAGAAAGAGCGGGAGGTAGAGGGTGTCAAAGAGAGGGGGACAGAGAGAGGGGGACAGGGAGTGGGGGTAAGAGAGAGGGGTACAGAGTGGGGGAGAGAGAGGGGGTCAGAGAGAGGGGGACAGAGAGAGGGGGACAGAGAGAGGGGGAGATAGAGGGGTTCAGATCAAGGTGGACAGAAAGAATGGGAGATAGAGGGTGTCAGAGACGGAGACATAGAGAGGGGCATAGAGAGAGAGAGTGGACTGAGAGAGAGAGGGGGCAGAGAGAGGGAAGGACAGAGAGAGAGAGGGGACAGAGAGAGAGGGGACTAGGTGAGAGTGGGCAGAGTGAGAGGGTACAGAGAGAGGGGTGACAGAGAGAGGGGGACAAAGAGAGAGGGGACAGAGAGAGAGGGGACAGAGAGAGAGGGGACAGAGAGTGGGGGAGATAGAGGGGGTGAGAGAGAGGGACAACAGAAACGGGGGGCAGAGAGAGGGGGACACTTAGGAGGTACAGCGAGAGGCGGGTTGGAGGGAGACGGGCTGAGAGTGAGGGCGACAGAGAGGGGTCAGAGAGTGGGGGAGATGGGGGGGTGTCAGAGATAGAGGGCGACAGAGATGGGGGCAGAGAGATGGCGACAGAGAGAGGGTGACAGAGAGATGGTGGGGCATAGAGAGGTGGGGCAGAGACTGGGTGACAGTGAGGGGGAGAGAGAGAGGGGACAGAGAGTGGGGGATATAGAGGGGGTCAGAGAAAAGGGGAATAGAGAGGGGAAGAGAGAGGTGAACAGAGCGAGTGGGGGCAGAGAGAGAGGGGGACAGTGAGGAGAGACAGAGGAACGTGCGTGGGAGGAAGAGGGGGTTAGAGAGAGGGCGACAGAGAGAGAGGTGGACAGAGAGAGGGGGAGACAGAAGGAGACAGAGAGTGTGGGCCATAGAGAGGGGTGGAGAGTGGGAGAGAGAGAGGGTGTCAGAGAGAGGGGCACAGAGATAGAGGGGGAAAGAGAGAGAGGAACAGAGATAGGGGCATAGAGAGTGGGGGAGACAGAGGGTGTCAGAGAGAGAGGGACAGAAAGAATGGGAGGTAGAAGGGGTCAGAGAGAGGGGTCAGAGAGAGGAGGACAGATAGTGGGGGAGATAGAGGGCGTCGGAGAGAGGGGGATAGAGAGAGGGGCACAGAGAGAGAGTGGGGGACAGAGAGAGAGGGGGACAGAGAGAGAGGGGGAAGAGAGAGGGGTGACAGAGATAGGGGTCAGAGAGAGGGGTCAGAGAGAGGAGGACAGATAGTGGGGAAGATAAAGGGAGTCAGAGAGAGGGGGACAGAGAGAGGGTCACAGAGAGAGAGTGGGGTACAGAGAGAGAGGGACAGAGAGAGAGGTGGACAGAGAGAGGGGGAGACAGAAGGAGACAGAGAGTGTGGGCCAGAGAGAGGGGTGGAGAGTGGGAGAGAGAGAGGGTGTCAGAGAGAGGGGCACAGAGATAGAGGGGGAAATAGAGAGAGGAACAGAGATAGGGGCATAGAGAGTGGGGGAGACAGAGGGTGTCAGAGAGAGAGGGACAGAAAGAATGGGAGGTAGAGGGGGTCAGAGAGAGGGGTCAGAGAGAGGAGGACAGATAGTGGGGGAGATAGAGGGCGTCGGAGAGAGGGGGATAGAGAGAGGGGCACAGAGAGAGAGTGGGGGACAGAGAGAGAGGGGGACAGAGAGAGAGGGGGAAGAGAGATGGGTGACAGAGATAGGGGGTCAGAGAGAGGGGTCAGAGAGAGGAGGACAGATAGTGGGGAAGATAAAGGGAGTCAGAGAGAGGGGGACAGAGAGAGTGTCACAGAGAGAGAGTGGGGGACAGAGAGAGAGGGACAGAGAGAGGGGGGAAGAGAGAGATGGGGCAGAGAGGGAGGGAGCAGAGAGAGACGGGTTCAGAGAGAGAGGGGGCAGAGAGAGGGGTGACTGAGAAAGGGGGACAGAGAGAGGAGGACAGAGAAAGGGGGTCAGAGAGAGGGGGGCAGACACAGAGGGGACAGAGAGTGAAGCAGATTGAGGGGGTCAGAGAGAGGGGAACAGAGGTGAGTGCAAAGAGAGGGGGAAAGAGAGAGAGGGGACATAAAGAGAGGGGGGACAGTGAGGAGGTACAGAGAGAGGCGGGTGGGAGGGACAGGTGGTCAGAGAGACGGGGACAGAGAGAGTGGGGGAGATGGGGGGGTCAGAGAGAGAAGGGGACAGAGAGAGAGGGGGCAGAGAGATGGCGACAGAGAAATGGCGACAGAGAGAGGGTTACAGAGAGGGGGCAGAGAGCAGAGGAGAGTGAGAGGGGACAGAGAGAGGGAGAAAGAGGGAGGGGGACAGAGAGAGGCGGGTGGGAGAGAGAGGGGGTTAGAGAGAGGCGGGTGGGAGAGAGAGGGGGACAGAGAGACAGGGACAGAGAGAGGGGGAGATAGATGGGTTAAGAGGGATGGGTACAGAGAGAGGAGCACAGAGAATGGGGGAGATAGAGGGGATCAGCGAGAGGGGGACAGAAAGAACAGGAGGTAGAGGGGGTCAGAGAGAGGGGACAGAGAGAGAAGCACAGAGAGTGGGGGAGGTAGAGGGAGTCAGAGAGAGAGGGGACAGAGAGAGAGGGGACAGAGAGAGTGGGGAAAGAGAGAGGGCGGAAAGAGAGAGGGGGGAGAGAGAGCGGGGAAAGAGAGGGGGCAGAGAAAGGGAGAGAGAGAGAGGGCCACAGATAGTGGGGGAGATAGAGGTGGTCAGAAAGAGATAGACAGAGAGAGAGGGGGAGATAGAGGTGGACAGAGAGAGGGGGACAGAGAGTGGGGGTCAGAGAGAAGTGTACAGAGTGGGGGAGAGAGAGGGGACACAGAGAGGGGTGGCACAGAGAGGGGGGCAGAGTGAGAGGGGCAGAGAGCCGGCGACAGAGAGGGGGGAAGAGAGCGGGGGAGAGAGAGAGGAGGACAGATAGTGGGGGAGATAGAGGGCGTCAGAGAGAGAGTCACAGAGAGAGAGGGAGAAACAGAGAGAGGGGTGGACAGAGAGAGGGGGGCAAAGAGAGAGGGGGTAGAGAGAAAGGGGGTTAGAGAGAGAGGGGGGCAGAATGAGAGGGGGGCTGAGAGAGGGGTGACAGAGAGAGGGCGACAGAGAGAGGGGAGAGAGAGAGGAGGACAGATAGTGGGAGAGAGAGAGGGCGTCAGAGAGAGGGGCACAGAGAGAGAGAGGGGCGCACAGAGAGAGAGGGGGGCAGAGAGAGACGGGGTAGAGATCCAGGGGGGCAGAGAGAGAGGGGGACAGAGACAGGGGGACAGAGAGAGGGGAGGTAGAGGGGTCAGAGAGAGAGGGACAGAGAGAGAGGGTGACAGCGAGAGAGGGGGACAGAGAGAGAGGGGGACAGGGAGAGTGGGGGACAGAGAGAGTGGGGGACAGAGAGGGGGTGGGGCAGAGAGAGTGGGGGACCGAGAGTGTGGGGGACAAAGGGAGTGGGAGACAGAGAGAGTGGGGGACAGAGAGAGAGGAGGGCAGCGGGGAGGCTAGAGAGAGATGAGGACAGAGAGAGAAGGGGACAGAAAGTGAGGAGGACAGAGAGAGCGGGTCAGAAAGAATGGGAGGTAGAGGGTGTCAGAGAGAGGGGGACAGAGAGAGGGGCACAGAGATTGGGAGAGAAAGAGGGGGTCAGAGAGAGAGGGGATAGAGAAAGAGGGGACAGAGAGAGGGGGGAAAGAAAGAGGGGGAAAGAGAGAGGGGGAAAGAGAGGGGTGAAAGAGAGGGGGCAGAGAAAGAGCGAGAGAGAGAGGGCCACAGAGAGTGGTGGAGATAGAGGTGGTCAGAGAGAGGTAGACAGAGAGAGAGAGGGGAGATAGAGGGGGTCAGAGAGTGGGGGTCAGAGAGAATGGTACAGTGTGGGGGAGAGAGGGGGTACAGAGAGGGTGGTAGAGAGAGAGGGGGGCAGAGAGAGGGGTGACAGAGAGAGGGGGAAAGAGAAAGGGGGAGACACAGAGGAGGACAGATAGTGGGGAAAATAGAGGGCGTCAGAGAGATAAGCACAGAGAGAGAGGGCTACCGAGAGAGAGAGGGGAACAGAGAGCGAGGGGGGCAGAGAGAGAGGGGGTAGAGAGAGATGGGGGAAGATAGAGAGAGGGACAGAGAGAGGGGGACAGAGAGAGGGGTAGATAGAGGGATCAGAGAGAGTGGAACAGAGAGAGGGTGTAACAGATACAGAGGGGGACAAAGAGAGACGGGGACAGGGAGAGTGGGGGACAGAGAGAGTGGGGGACAGAGAGAATGGGGGACAGAGAGAGAGGGGGAAGAGAGAGAGGGGAACTGAGAGAGAGGGGGACAGAGAGAGTGGGGGACAGAGAGAGTGGGGGACAGAGAGAATGCGGGACAGAGAGAGAGGGGGGAAGAGAGAGAGGGGAACTGAGAGAGAGGGGGACAGAGAGAGCGGGGGACAGAGAGAGTGGGGGACAGAGAGAGTGGGGGACAGAGAGATTACGGGACAAAGAGCTTGGAGGAGAGAGAGAGTGGGGGAGAGTGAGAGGAGGGCAGAGAGAAGGCGAGAGAGAGATGAGGACAGAGAGAGAAGGGGACAGAAAGTGAGGAGGACAGACAGAGGATGACAGAGAGGGGGAGAGAGAGAGGGGGACAGAGAGCGGGGAACAGAGTGAGAGGGGGGATAGAGAGAGGGTCAGAGAGAGGGGGAGGAGAGAGAGAGAAGTGGACCGGGGGTGGGGAAGAGAGAGGGGGGCAGAGAGAGAGGGGGCAACAGAGAGAGGGGTGGACAGAGAGAGAGTCGGGTGGGAGAGAAAAGGGGTTAGAGAGAGGCGGGTGGGAGAGAGGGGGACAGAGAGAGGGGGACAGAGAGAGAAGAGATAGAGGGGGTCAAAGAGAGTGGGACAGAAAGAGGTGCAGAGAGAGTGGGGGAGATAGAGGAGATCAGAGAGAGAGTGGACAGAGAGAGAGGAGGACAGAGAGAGAGGGGACAGAAAGAGAGGGGGACAGAGTGAGGGGCGAAAGAGAAAGGCGGGGTGGAAGGGAGAGGGGGCAGAGAGAGGGCGACAGAGACAGCAACAAAGAGAGTGGGGGAGATAGATGGTGTCAGAGAGCGGGGACAGAGAGAGGGGGAGATAGAGGGGGACAGAGAGAGGGTGGCAAAGAGTGGGTGTCAGAGAGAGGGGTACAGATTGGGGGAGAGAGAGGGGGTCAGAGAGAGGGGGACAGAGAGGGGGGGACAGTGAGAGGGGGCCAGTGATAGGGGGAGATAGAGTGGTTCAGAGGGAGAGGGACAGAGTGAGGGGCACAGAGAGGCGGGGAGATAGAGGGGTCAGAGAGAGGGGTCATAGAGAGGGGCATAGAGAGAGTGAGGGGACATAGAGAGAGAGGAGACTGAGAGAGTGGGAGACAGAGAGAGAGTGGAACACAGAGAGAGGGGAACACAGAGAGAGGGGGTGAGAGAGGGGGGGTCAGGGAGAGGGGGACAGAGAGAGTGGGGCAGAGAGAGAGTGGGGCAGAGAGATGGGGCAGACAGAGGGGGCAGAGAGAGGGGGTACAGAGAGAGAGGGGGACAGAGAGAGGGGGACAGAGAGAGATCGGAGTGAGAGAGAAGTGGAGAGTGGGGGGAAAGAGAGAGGGAGGCAGAGAGAGAGGGGGAAACAGAGAGAGGGGGACAGAGAGAGGGCTAGATAGAGGGCGTCAAAGACGGTAGGACAGAGGGAGGTGCACAGAGAGTAGGGCAGAATGCGGGGGTCAGAGAGTGAGTGGACAGAGAGAGAGGAGGACAGAGAGAGAGGGGACAGAAAGAGAGGGGGACAGAGAGAGAGGGGGACAGAGAGAGGGGGCCAGGCAGAGGGGGAGATAGAGGGGTTCAAAAGGAGAGCGACAGAGAGAGCGGCACAGAGAGTGGGGGAGATAGAGGGGGTCAGAGAGAGGGGGACGTAAAGAATGAGAGATAGAGGGTGTCAGAGAGAGGGGGACATAGACAGGGGCATAGAGAGAGTGAGGGGACAGAGAGAGAGAGTGGGACAGAGAGAGAGGGGAACACAGAGAGAGGGGAGCACAGAGAGAGGGGGTCAGAGACAGGGGGTCAGAGAGGGGTGGACAGAGAGACGTGCAGAGAGAGAGTGGGGCAGAGAGATGGGGCAGAAAGAGGGGGCAGAGAGAGGGGGGACAGAGAGAGTGGGACAGAGAGACGGGGGGAAAAGAGAGAGGGGGGACAGAGAACGGGGGTACAGAGAGAGTGGGGGGACAGAGAGAGTGGGGACAGAGAGAGAGGGCAGAGAGAGAGGGGGTCAGAGAGATAGGGGCGACTGAGAGAGGGAACGACAGAGAGAGGGGGACAGAGAGAGACGGGGACAGAGAGAGAGGGGGACGGGGGGCGACTGAGAGAGGGGGACACTGAGAGAGGGGCAGAGTGAGAGGGGGCAGAGAGAGAGGGGAAAGAGAGAGAGGGGGGACAGAGAGAGAGGGTGACAGAGAGAGCGGGACAGAGAGAGACGGGGGCAGAGAGAGAGGGAGACAGAGAGAGAGGGGGATAGAGGGGGGTGAAAGACAGACGGGAACAGAGGGGGCGGACAGAGGGCGGGGGAACAGAGACTGGGGACGGAAAGGGGGAGGCAGAGAGAGGGGGGACGGAGAGGGGGGACAGAGAAAGGGGGAAAGAGAGAGAAGTGGACAGAGAGAGGGCAGGACAGAGAAATGGGACAGAGAGAGGTGGGACAGAGAGAGAGGAGGACAGAGTGAGTGGGATCAGAGAGAAGGCGACAGAGAGGGGTGGACAGTGAGAGAGAGGGGAGACAGAGAGAGCGGGGACAGAGAGAGTGGTAACAGAGAGAGAAGGGAAGAGAGAGAGAGAAGGGGACAGAGAGATGGCGACAGAGAGAGGATGACAGAGAGAGAGGGGGACAGAGATAGAGGGGGAGAGAGAGAGAGAGAGGGGGAGCGGGGGGGGGAAGAGAGAGTGCGGCAGAGAGAGGGGGAGATAGAGGGGTTCAGAAGGAGAGGGAGAGAGAGAGGGGCACAGTGAGTGGGGGAGACAGAGGGGGTCAGAGAGAGGGGGACCTAAAGAATGGGAGATAGAGGTTGTCAGAGAGAGGGGGACATAGACAGGGGCATGGAGAGAGTGAGGGGACAGAGAGAGAAGGGGACAGAGAGAGAGGGGGACAGAGAGAGAGGGACAGAGAGAGAGGGGGGCAGAGAGAGGGGGGACAGAGAGAGAGGGGGACAGAGAGAGAGGGACAGAGAGAGAGGGGGGCAGAGAGAGGGGGGACAGAGAGGGGGGACAGAGAGACGAAGGGAAAAGAGAGAGGGGGGACAGAGAACGGGGGTATAGAGAGAGTGGCGGGACAGAGAGAGTGGGGACATAGAGAGAGGGGCAGAGAGAGAGGGTGTCAGAGAGAGGGGGGCGACTGAGAGAGGGAAGGACAGAGAGAGGGGGACAGAGAGAGACGGGGACAGAGAGAGAGGGGGATACAGAGAGGGGGCCAGAGAGAGGGGGAGATATAGGGGTTCAGAAGGAGAGGGACAGAGAGAGTGGCACAGAGAGTGGGGGAGATAGAGGGTGTAAGAGAGAGGGGGACGTAAAGAATGGGAGATAGAGGGTGTCAGAGAGAGGGGGACATAGAGAGGGGCATAGAGAGAGTGAGGGGACAGAGAGAGGGAGGGACAGAGAGAGAGGGGAACACAGAGAGAGGGGACCACAGAGACAGGGGGTCAGAGAGAGGGGTCAGAGAGGGAGTGACAGAGAGAGAGGAGCAGAGAGAGAGAGTGGGGCAGAGAGATGGGGCAGACAGAGGGGGCAGAGAGAGGGGGCACAGAGAGAGGGGGGACAGAGAGAGGGGGGACAGAGAGAGAGGGGACAGAGAGAGAGGGGGACAGAGGGACGTGGGGAAAAGAGAGAGGGGGACAGAGAGAGGAGGTCAGAGAGAGGGGGGAAAAGAGAGAGGGGGACAGAGAACGGGGGTACAGAGAGAGTGGGGGGACAGAGAGAGTAGGGACAGAGAGACGGGGGAAAGAGAGAGGTGGGACAGAGAACGGGGGTACAGAGAGTGGGGGGACAGATAGAGTGGGGACAGAGAGAGAGGGGCAGAGAGAGAGGGGGTCAGAGAGAGGGGGCGACTGAGTGAGGGAAGGACAGAGAGAGGGGGACAGAGAGAGACGGGGACAGAGAGAGAGGGAGAAGGGGGGACTGAGAGAGGGAAGGACAGAGAGAGGGGGGCAGAGAGAGAGGGGCGGAGAGAGAGGGGTGCAGAGAGAGGGGGCAGGGAGAGAGGGGACACAGAGAGCGGGGAGACAGAGAGAGGGGGGACAGAGAGAGAAGGGGATAGAGAGGGGGGACAGATAGAGGGGGATAGAGGGGGCGGACAGAGGGCGGGGGAACAGAGACAGGGGACAGAAAGGGGGAGGCAGAGAGGGCAGGACAGAGAGAGGGGAGAGAGAGAGGGGGAAAGAGGGAGAGGAGAACAGAGTGAGTGGGATCAGAGAGAAGGCGACAGAGGGGGGGGGGACAGAGAGATGGGGCAGACAGAGGGGGTCAGAAAGAGAGTGGACAGAGAGTGAGGAGGACAAAGAGAGAGGGGACAGAAAGTGAGGGGGACAGAGAGAGATGGGGGCAGAGAGAGATGGGGCAGAGAGAGTGGGACAGAGTGAAGGACGAAAGACAATGGCGGGGTGGGAGGGAGAGGGGGCAGAGAGAGGGAGACAGAGGGGGGGGGACAGAGAGAGAGGGGCAGAGAGAGAGTGGGGACAGAGAGAGAGGGGCAGAGAGAGAGGGGATCAGAGAGAGGGGGACAGAGAGAGAGGCGAGTGGGAGCGAGAGGGGGTTAGAGAGTGGTGGGTTGGAGAGAGAGGGGGACAGAGAGCGATGGAGAGAGAAATGGAGAGACAGAGGGGATAGAGAGAGGGGGACAGAGAGATAGGGTGACAGAGAGAGAGGGGGACAGAGAGTGTGGGGGACAGAGATAGTGGTGACAGAGAGAGAAGGGGACAGAGAGAGAAGGGGACAGAGAGATGGCGACAGAGAGAGGATGACAGAGAGAGGGGGGGACAGAGAGAGGGGGGAGAGAGAGAGAGGGTGAGCGGGGGGGAAAGAGAGAGTGGGCAGAGAGAGAGGGGGAACGGAGAGAGGGGGACAGAGAGAGAGGCGGGTGGGAGCGAGAGGGGGTTAGAGAGTGGTGGGTTGGAGAGAGAGGGGGACAGAGAGCGATGGAGAGAGAAATGGAGAGACAGAGGGGATAGAGAGAGGGGGACAGAGAGATAGGGTGACAGAGAGAGAGGGGGACAGAGAGTGTGGGGGACAGAGATAGTGGGGGACAGAGAGAGGAGGGCAGAGAGAGAGGAGGGCAGAGAAAGGGGCGGTCAGAGAGAGTGGGGGACAAAGAGAGTGGGGGACAGAGAGAGGGGGAGAGAGAGAGTGGGAGAGAGAGAGGGGGACAGAGAGAGAGGGGGACAGAAAGAGTGGGGGACAGAGAGAGGGACAGAGAGAGGGGAGAGAGAGAGGGGAGAGAGAGAGGGGGAACAGAGAGTGGGGGACAGAGAGAGAGGGGGATAGAGAGAGTGGGGAAGAGAGAGAGGGGGAGAGAGAGAGGGGGACAGAGAGTGGGGGACAGAGAGAGAGAGTGGGAGAGAGAGGGGGTTAGAGAGATGCGGGTGGGAGAGAGGGGGACAGAGAGAGGGAGAGATAGAGGGTGTCAGAGAGAGGGGGACAGAGAGTGGGGGAGATAGAGGGGGTCAGAGAGCTGGGGAAAGAGAGAGGGGGAGATAGAGGGGGACAGAGAGGTACAGAGAGTGGGGATCAGAGAGAGGGGTACAGAGTGGGGGAGAGAAAGGCGGTCAGAGAGAGGGGGACAGAGACAGAGGGGGAGAGAGAGGGGGATGAGCGGGGGGGGTAAGAGAGAGGGGGCAGAGAGAGTGGGGAACAGAGAGAGGGCGGACAGAGAGGGAGGCGGATGGGAGAGAGAGGGGGTTAGAGAGATGGGGGACAAAGAGAGGGGGCCAGTGAGAGGGGGAGATAGAGTGGTTCAGAGGGAGAGGGACAGAGAGAGGGGCATAGAGTGTAGGGCAGAATGCGGGGGTCAGAGAGAGAGTGGACAGAGAGAGAGGAGGATAGAGAGAGAGGGGACAGAAAGAGAGGGGGACAGAGACAGATGGGGGTAGAGAGAGAGGACAGAGAGCGGGGAAGATAGAGGGGGACATAGAGAGGGGGACAGAGAGTGGGGGTCAGAGATAGGGGTATAGAGTGGGGGAGAGAGGGGGGTCAGATAGAGGGGGACCGAGAGAGAGAGGGACAGAGAGAGTGGGGCCAGACAGAGGTGGAGATAGAGGGGTTCAGAAGGAGAGGGAAAGAGAGAGGAGCACAGAGAGTGGGGGAGATAGAGGGGGTCAGAGAGAGGGGGACGTAAAGAATGAGAGATTGAGGGTGTCAGAGAGAGGGGGACATAGAGAGGGGCATAGAGACAGTGAGGGGACAGAGAGAGAGGGGGACAAAGAGAGAGGGGAACACAGAGAGAGGGCACCACAGAGAGAGGGGGTCGGAGTGAGGGAGTCGGGGGGGGACAGAGAGAGAGGGGCAGAGAGAGAGTGGGGCAGAGAGATGGGGCAGACAGAAGGGGCAGAGAGAGGGGGGACAGAGAGAAGGGGGACAGAGAGAGGGGGGACAGAGAGAGAGGGGGACAGATAGAGGGGGCCACAGAGAGGGGGAGATAGAGGGGTTCAGAAGGAGAGTGACAGAGAGTGGGTGAGATAGAGGGGGGCAGAGAGGGGGACACAGAGAGAGATGGGGACAGAGAGAGGCGGGGGAAAGGAGAGAGGGGGGACAGAGAACGGGGGTACACAGGGAGTGGGGGGACAGAGAGAGTGGGGACAGAGAGAGAGGGGCAGAGAGAGAGGGGTCAGAGAGAGGAGGACAGAGAGAGAGGGCAGAGAGAGAGGGGGTCAGAGAGAGAGGGACAGAGAGAGAGGGGGACAGAGAGATGGGGCAGACAGAGGGGGTCAGAAAGAGAGTGGACAGAGAGTGAGGAGGACAAAGAGAGAGGGGACAGAAAGTGAGGGGGACAGAGAGAGAAGGGGGCAGAGAGAGATGGGGCAGAGAGAGTGGGACAGAGTGAAGGACGAAAGACAATGGCGGGGTGGGAGGGAGAGGGGGCAGAGAGAGGGAGACAGGGGGGGGACAGAGAGAGAGGGGCAGAGAGAGATTTGGGACAGAGAGAGAGGGGCAGAGAGAGAGGGGATCAGAGAGAGGGGGACAGAGAGAGAGGCGGGTGGGAGCGAGAGGGGGTTAGAGAGTGGTGGGTTGGAGAGAGAGGGGGACAGAGAGCGATGGAGAGAGAAATGGAGAGACAGAGGGGATAGAGAGAGGGGGACAGAGAGATAGGGTGACAGAGAGAGAGGGGGACAGAGAGTGTGGGGGACAGAGATAGTGGGGGACAGAGAGAGGAGGGCAGAGAGAGAGGAGGGCAGAGAAAGGGGCGGTCAGAGAGAGTGGGGGACAAAGAGAGTGGGGGACAGAGAGAGGGGGAGAGAGAGAGTGGGAGAGAGAGAGGGGGACAGAGAGAGAGGGGGACAGAAAGAGTGGGGGACAGAGAGAGGGACAGAGAGAGGGGAGAGAGAGAGGGGAGAGAGAGAGGGGGGACAGAGAGTGGGGGACAGAGAGAGAGGGGGATAGAGAGAGTGGGGAAGAGAGAGAGGGGGAGAGAGAGAGGGGGACAGAGAGTGGGGGACAGAGAGAGAGAGTGGGAGAGAGAGGGGGTTAGAGAGATGCGGGTGGGAGAGAGGGGGACAGAGAGAGGGAGAGATAGAGGGTGTCAGAGAGAGGGGGACAGAGAGTGGGGGAGATAGAGGGGGGTCAGAGAGCTGGGGAAAGAGAGAGGGGGAGATAGAGGGGGACAGAGAGGTACAGAGAGTGGGGATCAGAGAGAGGGGTACAGAGTGGGGGAGAGAAAGGCGGTCAGAGAGAGGGGGACAGAGACAGAGGGGGAGAGAGAGGGGGATGAGCGGGGGGGGTAAGAGAGAGGGGGCAGAGAGAGTGGGGAACAGAGAGAGGGCGGACAGAGGGGGAGGCGGATGGGAGAGAGAGGGGGTTAGAGAGATGGGGGACAAAGAGAGGGGGCCAGTGAGAGGGGGAGATAGAGTGGTTCAGAGGGAGAGGGACAGAGAGAGAGGCATAGAGTGTAGGGCAGAATGCGGGGGTCAGAGAGAGAGTGGACAGAGAGAGAGGAGGATAGAGAGAGAGGGGACAGAAAGAGAGGGGGACAGAGACAGATGGGGGTAGAGAGAGAGGACAGAGAGCGGGGAAGATAGAGGGGGACATAGAGAGGGGGACAGAGAGTGGGGGTCAGAGATAGGGGTATAGAGTGGGGGAGAGAGGGGGGTCAGATAGAGGGGGACCGAGAGAGAGAGGGACAGAGAGAGTGGGGCCAGACAGAGGTGGAGATAGAGGGGTTCAGAAGGAGAGGGAAAGAGAGAGGAGCACAGAGAGTGGGGGAGATAGAGGGGTTCAGAGAGAGGGGGACGTAAAGAATGAGAGATTGAGGGTGTCAGAGAGAGGGGGACATAGAGAGGGGCATAGAGACAGTGAGGGGACAGAGAGAGAGGGGGACAAAGAGAGAGGGGAACACAGAGAGAGGGCACCACAGGGAGAGGGGGTCGGAGAGAGGGAGTCGGGGGGGGGACAGAGAGAGAGGGGCAGAGAGAGAGTGGGGCAGAGAGATGGGGCAGACAGAAGGGGCAGAGAGAGGGGGGACAGAGAGAAGGGGTACAGAGAGAGGGGGGACAGAGAGAGAGGGGGACAGATAGAGGGGGCCACAGAGAGGGGGAGATAGAGGGGTTCAGAAGGAGAGGGACAGAGAGTGGGTGAGATAGAGGGGGGCAGAGAGGGGGACACAGAGAGAGATGGGGACAGAGAGAGGCGGGGGAAAGGAGAGAGGGGGGACAGAGAACGGGGGTACACAGGGAGTGGGGGGACAGAGAGAGTGGGGACAGAGAGAGAGGGGCAGAGAGAGAGGGGTCAGAGAGAGGGGGACAGAGAGAGAGGGCAGAGAGAGAGGGGGTCACAGAGAGGGGGACAGAGTGAGAGGGGGACAGAGAGATGGGGCAGACAGAGGGGGGCAGAAAGAGAGTGGACAGAGAGTGAGGAGGACAAAGAGAGAGGGGATAGAAAGTGAGGGGGACAGAGAGAGATGGGGGCAGAGAGAGATGGGGCAGAGAGAGTGGGACAGAGTGAAGGACGAAAGACAATGGCGGGGTGGGAGGGAGAGGGGGCAGAGAGAGGGAGACAGAGGGGGGGGACAGAGAGAGAGGGGCAGAGAGAGAGTGGGGACAGAGAGAGAGGGGCAGAGAGAGAGGGGATCAGAGAGAGGGGGACAGAGAGAGAGGGGGACAGAGAGAGGGGGCCAGACAGAGGGGGAGATAGAGGGGTACAGAAGGAGAGGGACAGAGAGAGGAGCACAGAGAGTGGGGGAGATAGAGGGTGTCAGAGAGAGGGGGACGTAAAGAATGGGAGATTGAGGGTGTCAGAGAGAGGGGGACATAAAGAGGGGCATAGAGAGAGTTAGGGGACAGAGAGTGGGGGGACAGAGAGAGAGGGGAACACAGAGAGAGGGCACTACAGAGAGAGGGAGTCAGAGAGGGGTGGACAGAGAGAGTGGGTCAGAGAGAGAGTGGGGCAGAGAGACGGGGGCAGAGAGAGGTGGGGACAGATAGAGGGGGACAGAGGGGGCGGACAGAGGGCGGGGGAACAGAGACAGGGGACAGAAAGGGGGAGGCAGAGAGAGGGGGACAGAGAGGGGGAGACAGAGAGAGGGGGAAAAAGAGAGAGAAGTGGACAGAGAGAGGGCAGGACAGAGAGAGGGGACAGAGAGAGAGGGGGTCAGAGGGAGGGGGGCGACTGTGAGGGAAGGACAGAGAGAGGGCGACAGAGAGAGACGGGGACAGACAGAGAGGGGGACAGAGGGGGGGCGACTGAGAGAGGGAAGGACAGAGAGAGTGGGACAGAGAGAGAAGTGGAGAGAGAGAGGGCAGGACAGAGAGAGGGGACAGAGAGAGGGGGGACAGAGAGAGAGAGGGGCGACAGAGAAAGGGGGGAACAGAGAGAGTGGTGACAGTGAGAGACGGGGATAGAGAGAGAAGGGGACAGAGAGATGGCGACAGAGAGAGGATGACAGAGAGAGAGGGGGACAGAGAGAGGTGGGGAGAGAGAGAGGGGGGAGAGAGAGAGAGGGGGGAGCGGGGGGGAAAACAGAGGGGGCAGAGAGAGGGGGGGAACGGAGACGGGGGGAGAGAGAGGCGGATGGGAGAGAGAGGGGGTAGAGAGTGGTGGCTGGGAGAGAGGGGGACAGAGAGAGGGAGAGATAGAGGGTGTCAGAGAGAAGGCGACAGAGAGAGGAGGACAGAGAGTGGGGCAGATAGAGGGTGTCGGAGAGGGAGGGGACAGAGAGAGAGGAGGACAGAGAGAGAGGGGACAGAAAGAGAGGGGAAAGAGAGAGGGAGAGACAGAGGGGGAGATAGAGAGAGGGGGAGAGAGAGAGGGGGACAGAGAGTGGTGGACAGAGAGAGTGGGGGACAGAGAGAGAGGGGGACAGAGAGAGGGGGGACAGAGAGAGTGGGGGACAAAGAGAGTGGGGGACAGAGAGAGTGGGGGGACAGAGAGCGAGGCGGACAGAGTGAGGCGGGACAGAGAGAGTGGGGGAGAGAGAGAAGGGGACAAAAAGTGAAGAGGACAGAGAGAGGGGGACAGAGAGAGAGGGACAGAGAGAGAGGGAAGAGAGAGACGGGGACAGAGAGAGAGGGGGACAGAAAGTGAGGAGGACAGAGAGAGGGGGACAGAGAGCGCGGGGACAGAGAGAGAGGGGGAAAGAGAGAGGGGGACAGTGATGGGGGAGCAGTGGGAAAAGAGAGAGGGGGCAGAGAGAGAGGGGGAACAGAGGGGGGGGACAGAGAGAGGCGAGTGGGCGAGAGAGGGGGTTAGAGAGAGGGAGAGATAGAGGGTGTCAGAGAGAGGGGGACAGAGAGTGGGGGAGATAGAGGGGGTCAGATAGGGAGGGGACAGAGAGAGAGGAGGAATGAGAGAGAGTGGACAGAAAGAGAGGGGGATCGAGTGAGGGACGAAAGAGAAAGGCGGTGTGGGAGGGAGAGCGTACAGAGAGAGGAGCAGAGAGAGAGGTGGTAGAGAGAGAAGGGACAGAAAGAGGGGTGGACAGAGAGACGGGGAGAGAGAGAAGGGGACAGAGATGGGGAGACAGAGAGAGGGGGCAGAGAGAGAGCAGGGACAAAGAGAGGGGGGGCAGAGAGAGAAGGGGGGCAGAGAGAGAGGGAGACAGAGAGAGACGGGGACAGAGAGAGAAGGGGCAGAAAGAGGGGTGGACAGAGAGAGGGGGGTAGAGAGAGAGGGGACAGAGAGAGAGCAGAGAAAAAGAGAGAGGGGACTTAGAGAGAGGGGGGCAGAGAGAGAGGGAGACTGAGAGAGAGGGAGACAGTGTGAGAGGGGGACAGAGAGAGAGGGGGGACAGAGAGAGGGGTGGACAGAGAGAGGGAGGCAGAGAGAGAGGGGAACAAAGAGAGGGGGGGACAGAGAGAGGGGAGGGCAGAGAGAGAAGGGGATAGAGAGAGAAGGGGACAGAGAGATGGCGACATAGAGGGGATGACAGAGAGAGGTGGGGAGAGAGAGAGAGAGGGGGGGAACCGGGGGAAAGAGAGAGGGGGGCAGAGAGAGAAGGTGACAGGGAGAGAGGGGGACAGAGAGAGAGGGAGACAGTGAGAGAGGGGGACAGAGGGGGGGCAGAGAGGGTGGACAGAGTGGGGAGGCAGATGGCGCGGACAGAGGGGTGTACAGAGAGGGGGGACAGAGGGGGAGACAGAGAGAGAAGTGGACAGAGAGAAGCAGGACAGAGAGAGAGGGGACAGAGAGAGAGGGATCAGAGAGAAGGCGACAGAGTTGTGGGACAGTGAGAGAGAGGGTGGACAGAGAGGGGGGGACAGAGAGAGGGGTGACAGAGAGAGAAGAGGATAGAGAGAGAAGGGGACAGAGAGATGGCGACAGAAAGAGGATGACAGAGAGAGGGGTACAGAGAGAGAGGGGATAGAGAGAGGGGGCAGAGAGAGGGGGGCAGAGATAGAGGGGGCAGAGAGAGAGAGGGGTCGGAGAGAGTGGGGGGCAGAGAGAGGGGGACAGAGAGTGAGGTGACAGAGAGAGGGGGCAGGGAGAGAGTGGAGCAGAGAGAGAAGGGGCAGAAAGAGGGGTGGACAGAGAGAGGAGGGTAGAGAGAGAGAGGGGACAGAGAGAGAGCAGAGACAAAGAGAGAGGGGACTTAGAGAGAGGGAGGCAGAGAGAGAGGGGAACAAAGAGAGGGGGGGGACAGAGAGAGGGGAGGGCAGAGAGAGAAGGGGATAGAGAGAGAAGGGGACAGAGAGATGGCGACATAGAGGGGATGACAGAGAGAGGTGGGGAGAGAGAGAGGGGGGGAACCGGGGGAAAGAGAGAGGGGGCAGAGAGAGAAGGTGACAGGGAGAGAGGGGGACAGAGAGAGAGGGAGACAGTGAGAGAGGGGGACAGAGTGGGGGCAGAGAGGGTGGACAGAGTGGGGAGGCAGATGGCGCGGACAGAGGGGGGTACAGAGAGGGGTGACAGAGGGGGAGACAGAGAGAGAAGTGGACAGAGAGAAGCAGGACAGAGAGAGAGGGGACAGAGAGAGAGGGATCAGAGAGAAGGCGACAGAGTTGTGGGACAGTGAGAGAGAGGGTGGACAGAGCGAGGGGGGACAGAGAGAGGGGTGACAGAGAGAGAAGAGGATAGAGAGAGAAGGGGACAGAGAGATGGCGACAGAAAGAGGATGACAGAGAGAGGGGTACAGAGAGAGAGGGGATAGAGAGAGGGGGCAGAGAGAGAGGGGCAGAGATAGAGGGGGCAGAGAGAGAGAGGGGTCGGAGAGAGTGGGGGGCAGAGAGAGGGGGACAGAGAGTGAGGTGACAGAGAGAGGGGGCAGGGAGAGAGTGGAGCAGAGAGAGGGGGCAGACAGAGGAGGACAGAGAGAGTAGGGACAGAGAGAGGGGGACATAGAGAGGGGGTGGACAGAGAGAGAGGGGAACAGAGCGAAGGGGGAACTGAGCGACAGGGGTGAAAAGAGAGAGAGGGGACAGTGAGAGGGAGGAGAAAGAGACGGGGGGTCAGAGAGAGTGGGGCAGAGAGAGGGGGGGACAGAAAGAGACGGGCACACATAGAGGGGGTCAGAGAGAGGGGGGCGACAGATAGAGGGAAGGATAGAGAGAGAGGGGAGCAGAGAGAGAGGGGGACAGAGAGAGAGGGGACGGAGAGAGAGGGGGACAGAGAGAGAGGTGGGAAGAGAGAGAGGGGGGACAGAGAGAGGGGGATAGAGACAGAGGGGGCAGAGAGAGCGCGCGGGAGAGGGGGCAGAGAGAGAGGGGACAGAGAGAGAGCGGGGCAGAGAGAGAGGGGATAGAGAGAGGGGGCAGAGAGAGGGGGGCAGAGATAGAGGGGGCAGAGAGAGAGAGGGGTCGGAGAGAGTGGGGGGCAGAGAGAGGGGGAAAGAGAGTGAGGTGACAGAGAGAGGGGGCAGAGAGAGAGGGGAACAGAGAGAGAGGGGTAAGAGAGAGAGGGGGACAGAGAGAGGGGAATAGAGAGAGGGAGGGCAGAGAGATGGGGCAGAGAGAGAGGGAGACAGATAAAGAGGGGCAGAGAGAGAGTGGGGCAGAGAGAGGGGGCAGACAGAGGGGGGCAGGGGGGGCAGAGAGACGGGTGAACAGAGAGAAGGAGGGAAAAGAGAGAGGGGGGACAGAGAGAGGGAGGACAAAGAGACGGGGGGACAGAGGGAGTGGGGGACAAAGAGAGAGGGGACAGAGAGAGGGGGGACAGAAAGAGAGGGAGATATAGAGAGAGGGGAAAACAGAGAGAGGGGAACACAGATAGAGGGGGACAGAGAGAGGGTGGACAGAGAGAGAGGGGGGATAGAGAGAGAGGGGGATAGAGAGAGAGAGGGGAACAGAGAGAGGTGAACAGAGGGAGTGGGGGACAGATAGAGGGGGACAGAGAGAGAGGGGCAGAAAGAGAGTGGAGCAGAGAGATGGGGCAGACAGAGGGGTCAGAGAGAGCGGGACAGAGAGAGAGTAGAGCAGAGAGCAGGGGCAGAAAGAGGGGGGCAGAGGGGGGGTCAGAGAGACGGGGGAACAGAGAGAAGGGGGAGCAGAGCCTCGGGGGAAACGAGAGAGGGGGGCTACAGAGAGAGAGGGGCACACAGAGAGGGGGTCAGAGAGACGGGGGCGACAGAGAGGGAAGGACAGAGAGAGGGGGGGCAGAGAGAGAGGCGGGCAGAGAAAGATGGGGACAGAGGGGGGGCAGAGAGGGAGAAGAGAGGGAGGGGACAGAGAGGGGGGGACACAGAGCGAAGGGGACAGAGAGAGAGGGGGGCAGAGATAGAGGGGGCAGAGAGAGAGGAGACAGAGAGGGGGGGACAGAGAGAGAGGGGGACAGAGAGAGAAGGAGGGCAGAGAGGGGGGAAGAGAGAGAGGGTACAGAGAGGGGGGAACAAAGAGAGGGGGACTGAGAGAGAGGGGGCAGAGAGAGGGGGGGACAGAGTGGGGTAGAGAGAGGGGGAACAGAGAGGATGGGACAGAGAGAGGGGGGAAAAGAGACAGAGGGGGGACAGAAAGAGGGAGGACAAAGAGACGGAGGACAAAGAGACGGGGGGACAGAGGGAGTGGGGACAGAGAGGGGGGACAGAGAGAGAGTGGGGCGGAGAGAGAGGGGGTCAGAGAGAGGGGACAGAGAGAGGGGGGCGACAGAGAGAGAGGAGCAGAGAGAGAGGTGGTAGAGAGAGAAGGGACAGAAAGAGGGGTGGACAGAGAGACGGGGAGAGAGAGAAGGGGACAGAGATGGGGGAGACAGAGAGAGGGGGGTAGAGAGAGAGGGGACAGAGAGAGAGCAGAGACAAAGAGAGGGGGGGGCAGAGAGAGAAGGGGGGCAGAGAGAGAGGGAGACAGAGAGAGAGGGAGACAGTGTGAGAGGGGGACAGAGCGAGAGGGGGGACAGAGAGAGGGGTGGACAGAGAGGGGGAGGCAGAGAGAGAGGGGAACAAAGAGAGAGGGGGACAGAGAGAGGGGAGGGCAGAGAGAGAGGGAGACAGAGAGAGAGGGAGACAGTGAGAGAGGGGGACAGAGGGGGGACAGAGAGGGGGGGACAGAGTGGGGAGGCAGATGGCGCGGACAGAGGGGGGTACAGAGAGGGGGGACAGAGGGGGAGACAGAGAGAGAAGTGGACAGAGAGAGGGCAAGACAGAGAGAGAGGGGACAGAGAGATAGGGGTCAGAGAGAAGGCGACAGAGTTGTGGGACAGTGAGAGAGAGGGTGGACAGAGAGAGGGGTGACAGAGAGAGAAGGTGATAGAGAGAGAAGGGGACAGAGAGATGGCGACATAGAGGGGATGACAGAGAGAGGGGGGAGAGAGAGAGAGGTGGGGGGAGAGAGAGAGAGGGGGAACCGGGGGAAAGAGAGAGGGGGGCAGAGAGAGAAGGTGACAGGGAGAGAGGGGGACAGAGAGAGAGGGAACAGAGAGAGAGGTGACAGAGAGAGAGAGGGCATGAGAGGGGGGGCAGAGAGTGAGGGGGACAGGGAGAGGGGAACACATATACAGGGAACAGAGAGAGAGGGGACAGAGAGAGAGGGGGGCGGGGGGGCAGAGAGAGAGAGGGGGAAAGAGAGTGGGGGACAGAGAGAGAGGGAGACAGAGAGGGAGGGCAGAGAGGGAGGGGAACAGAGAGAGAGGGAAACAGAGAGAGGGGGAACAGAGAGAAGGGGCAGAGCGACGGGGGGAAAAGAGAGGGGGGACAGGGAGAGAGGTGGTACAGAGAGAGAAGCGGACAGAGTGAGTGGGGGGACAGAGAGAGGGGAACACAGAGAGAGGGGGTCAGAGTGAGGGGATCAGAGACAGGGGGTCAGAGAGAGGGGGGACAGAGAGAGGGTGCCAGAGAGAGGGGGGATAGAGAGAGGGGCAGAGAGAGAGTGGGGCAGAGAGGGGGGGACAGAGAGACGGGGGAAAAGAGAGAGGGGTGACAGAGAACGGGGATACGGAGAGAGTGGAGGGACAGAGAGTGTGCGGACAGAGAGAGGGGTGACAGAGAGAGTGGGGACAGAGAGAGGGGGGCGACAGAGAGAGAGGGGCAGAGAGAGAGGTGGTAGAGAGAGAAGGGGCTGAAAGAGGAGTGGACAGAGAGACGGGGACAGAGAGAGGGGGACACAGATGGGGGAGACAGAGAGAGGGGGGTAGAGAGAGAGGGGACAGAGAGAGAGGGGGACAGACAGAGAGGGAGATAGAGAGAGAGGGGAAAACAGAGAGAGGGGAACACAGAGAGAGGGGGACAGAGAGAGGGTGGACAGAGAGAGAGGGGGGACAGAGAGAGAGCTGAACAGAGAGAGATGAACAGAGGGAGTGGGGGACAGAGAGAGGGGGACAGAGAGAGAGGGGCAGAGAGAGAGTGGAGCAGAGAGCGGGGGCAGAAAGAGGTGGGCAGAGAGGGGGGGTCAGAGAGAGGGGGGAACAGAGAGAAGGGGGAGCAGAGCCTCGGTGGAAACGAGAGAGGGGGGCTACAGAGAGAGAGGGGCACACAGAGAGGGGGTCAGAGAGAGGGGGGCGACAGAGAGGGAAGGACAGAGAGAGAGGGGGCAGAGAGAGAGGGGGACAGAGAAAGAGGGGGACAGAGAGGGGGGGCAGAGAGGGAGCAGAGAGAGAGGGGACAGAGAGGGGGGACAGAGAGAGAGGGGGACAGAGAGAGAAGGAGGGCAGAGAGGGGGGAAGAGAGAGAGGGGACAGAGAGGGGGGAACAAAGAGAGGGGGACAGAGAGAGAGGGTGCAGAGAGAGGGGGGAACAGAGAGGGGTAGAGAGAGGGGGAACAGAGAGAAGGGGGACAGAGAGAGGGGGGAATAGAGAGTGAGGGGGGACAGAAAGAGGGAGGACAAAGAGACGGGGGTACAGAGGGAGTGGGGACAGGGGGGGGACAGAGAGAGAGTGGGGCAGAGAGAGAGGTGGTAGAGAGAGAAGGGGCAGAAAGAGGGGTGGACAGAGAGACGGGGACAGAGAGAGGGGGACAGAGATGGGGGAGACAGACAGAGAGGGGCAGAGAGAGCGAGAGAGAAAGAGGGGAGCAGATAGAGTGTGGGACAGAGAGAGAGGGAGACAAAGAGAGAGGGGAACAGAGAGACAGGGGTCAGAGAGAGAGGGGGGCAGTGAGAGGGGGCAGAGAGAGAGGGGAAAAGAGAGAGAGGGGAATTAAAGAGAGGGGTCAGAGAGAGGCGGACAGAGATGGGGGAGACAGAGAGAGGGGGGTAGAGAGAGAGAGGGGACAGAGAGAGAGCAGAGACAAAGAGAGAGGGGACTTAGAGAGAGGGGGGCAGAGAGAGAGGGAGACTGAGAGAGAGGGAGACAGTGTGAGAGGGGGACAGAGAGAGAGGGGGGACAGAGAGAGGGGTGGACAGAGAGAGGGAGGCAGAGAGAGAGGGGAACAAAGAGAGGGGGGGACAGAGAGAGTGGAGGGTAGAGAGAGAAGGGGATAGAGAGAGAAGGGGACAGAGAGATGGCGACATAGAGGGGATGACAGAGAGAGGGGGGAGAGAGAGAGAGGTGGGGAGAGAGAGAGAGGGGGAACCGGGGGAAAGAGAGAGGGGGGCAGAGAGAGAAGGTGACAGGGAGAGAGGGGGACAGAGAGAGAGGGAGACAGTGAGAGAGGGGGACAGAGGCGGGGCAGAGAGGGGGGACAGAGTGGGGAGGCAGATTGCGCGGACAGAGGGGGGTACAGAGAGGGGGGACAGAGGGGGAGACAGAGAGAGAAGTGGACAGAGAGAGGGCAGGACAGAGAGAGAGGGGACAGAGAGAGAGGGATCAGTGAGAAGGCGACAGAGTTGTGGGACAGTGAGAGAGAGGGTGGACAGAGAGAGGGGAGACAGAGAGAGGGGTGACAGAGAGAGAAGAGGATAGAGAGAGAAGGGGACAGAGAGATGGCGACAGAAAGAGGATGACAGAGAGAGGGGTACAGAGAGAGAGGGGATAGAGAGAGGGGTCAGAGAGAGGGGGGCAGATATAGAGGGGGCAGAGAGAGGGGGGCAGATATAGAGGGGGCAGAGAGAGAGAGGGGTCGGAGAGAGTGGGGGGCAGAGAGAGGGGGACAGAGAGTGAGGTGACAGAGAGAGGGGGCAGGGAGAGAGTGGAGCAGAGAGAGGGGGCAGACAGAGGGGGACAGAGAGAGGGGGGACAGAGAGACGGGGACATAGAGAGGGGGTGGACAGAGAGAGAGGGGAACAGAGCGAAGGGGGAACTGAGCGACAGGGGTGAAAAGAGAGAGAGGGGACAGTGAGAGGGAGGAGAAAGAGACGGGGGGTCAGAGAGAGTGGGGCAGAGAGAGGGGGGGACAGAAAGAGACGGGCACACATAGAGGGGGTCAGAGAGAGGGGGGCGACAGATAGAGGGAAGGATAGAGAGAGAGAGGAGCAGAGAGAGAAGGGGACAGAGAGAGAGGGGACGAAGAGAGAGGGGACAGAGAGAGAGGGGGGAAGAGAGAGAGGGGGGACAGAGAGAGGGGGATAGAGACAGAGGGGGCAGAGAGAGCGCGCGGGAGAGGGTGCAGAGAGAGAGAGGGGACAGAGAGAGAGCGGGGCAGAGAGAGAGGGGAACAGAGAGAGAGGGGGAAGAGAGAGAGGGGGACAGAGAGAGGGGGATAGAGAGAGGGGGGCAGAGAGATGGGGCAGAGAGAGAGGGAGACAGATAAAGAGGGGCAGAGAGAGAGTGGGGCAGAGAGAGGGGGCAGACAGAGGGGGGCAGGGGGGTCAGAAAGACGGGTGAACAGAGAGAAGAAGGGAAAAGAGAGAGGGGGGACAGAGAGAGGGAGGACAAAGAGACGGGGGGACAGAGGGAGTGGGGGACAAAGAGAGAGGGGACAGAGAGAGAGGGGGACAGACAGAGAGGGAGATATAGCGAGAGGGGAAAACAGAGAGAGGGTAACACAGAGAGAGGGGGACAGAGAGAGGGTGGACAGAGAGAGAGGGGGGATAGAGAGAGAGAGGGGGATAGAGAGAGAGAGGGGGACAGAGAGAGGTGAACAGAGGGAGTGGGGGACAGATAGAGAGGGACAGAGAGAGAGGGGCAGAGAGAGAGTGGAGCAGAGAGATGGGGCAGACAGAGGGGTCAGAGAGAGAGGGGGCAGAGAGAGAGTAGAGCATAGAGCAGGGGCAGAAAGAGGGGGGCAGAGGGGGTGTCAGAGAGAGAGGGGAACAGAGAGAAGGGGGAGCAGAGTCTCGGGGGAAACGAGAGAGGGGGGCTACAGAGAGAGAGGGGCACACAGAGAGGGGGTCAGAGAGACGGGGGCGACAGAGAGGGAAGGACAGAGAGAGAGGGGGCAGAGAGAGAGGCGGGCAGAGAAAGATGGGGACAGAGGGGGGGGCAGAGAGGGAGAAGAGAGGGAGGGGACAGAGAGGGGGGGCCACAGAGCGAAGGGGACAGAGAGAGAAGGGGGAAGAGAGGGGGGCAGAGAGAGAGGGGGCAGAGAGAGAGGGGACAGAGAGGGGGGGACAGAGAGAGAGAGGGGGACAGAGAGAGAAGGAGGGCAGAGAGGGGGGAAGAGAGAGAGGGGACAGAGAGGGGGGAACAAAGAGAGGGGGACAGAGGGAGAGGGGGAAGAGAGAGGATGGGACATAGAGGGGGGGAATAGAGACAGAGGGGCGACAGAAAGAGGGAGGACAAAGAGACGGGGCGACAGAGGGAGTGGGGACAGAGAGGGGGGACAGAGAGAGAGTGGGGCGGAGAGAGAGGGGGTCAGAGAGAGGGGACAGAGAGAGGGGGGCGACAGAGAGAGAGGAGCAGAGAGAGAGGTGGTAGAGAGAGAAGGGACAGAAAGAGGGGTGGACAGAGAGACGGGGAGAGAGAGAAGGGGACAGAGATGGGGGAGACAGAGAGAGGGGGGTAGAGAGAGAGGGGACAGAGAGAGAGCAGGGACAAAGAGAGGGGGGGCAGAGAGAGAAGGGGGGCAGAGAGAGAGGGAGACAGAGAGAGAGGGAGACAGTGTGAGAGGGGGACAGAGCGAGAGGGGGGACAGAGAGAGGGGTGGACAGAGAGGGGGAGGCAGAGAGAGAGGGGAACAAAGAGAGAGGGGGACAGAGAGAGGGGAGGGCAGAAAGAGAGGGAGACAGAGAGAGAGGGAGACAGTGAGAGAGGGGGACAGAGGGGGGACAGAGAGGGGGGGACAGAGTGGGGAGGCAGATGGCGCGGACAGAGGGGGGTACAGAGAGGGGGGACAGAGGGGGAGACAGAGAGAGAAGTGGACAGAGAGAGGGCAGGACAGAGAGAGAGGGGACAGAGAGATAGGGGACAGAGAGAAGGCGACAGAGTTGTGGGACAGTGAGAGAGAGGGTGGACAGAGAGAGGGGGGACAGAGAGAGGGGTGACAGAGAGAGAAGGGGATAGAGAGAGAAGGGGACAGAGAGATGGCGACATAGAGGGGATGACAGAGAGAGGGGGGAGAGAGAGAGAGGTGGGGAGAGAGAGAGAGGGGGAACCGGGGGAAAGAGAGAGGGGGGCAGAGAGAGATGGTGACAGGGAGAGAGGGGGACAGAGAGAGAGGGAACAGAGAGAGAGGTGACAGAGAGAGAGAGGGCATGAGAGGGGGGGCAGAGAGTGGGGGGGACAGGGAGAGGGGAACACATATACAGGGAATAGAGAGAGAGGGGACAGAGAGAGCCGGGGGGCAGGGGGGGGGGGTCAGAGAGAGAGAGGGGGAAAGAGAGTGGGGGACAGAGAGAAGGGGCAGAGCGACGGGGTGAAAAGAGAGGGGGGACAGGGAGAGAGGGGGTACAGAGAGAGAAGCGGACAGAGTGAGTGGGGGGACAGAGAGAGAGGGAGACAGAGAGAGAGGCAAAGAGAGAGGGGGCCAGAGAGAGAGGGGCAAGAGAGAGCGCGCGAGAGAGAGGGGGGGGCAGAGAGAGAGCGGGACAGAGAGAGAAGGGAACACAGAGAGAGGGGAACACAGAGAGAGGGGGTCAGAGTGAGGGGGTCAGAGACAGGGGGTCAGAGAGAGGGGGCACAGAGAGAGGGTGCCAGAGAGAGAGGGTCAGAGAGAGGGGGACAGAGAGAGAGGGGGACAGAGAGAGAGGGGCCAGACAGAGGGGGAGATAGAGGGGTTCAGAAGGAGAGGGACAGAGAGATTAGCACAGAGAGTGGGGGAGATAGAGGGTGTCAGAGAGAGGGGGACGTAAAGAATGGGAGATTGAGGGTGTCAGAGAGAGGGGGACATAAAGAGGGGCATAGAGAGAGTGAGGGGACAGAGAGTGGGGGGACAGAGAGAGAGGGGAACACAGAGAGAGGGCACTACAGAGAGAGGGAGTCAGAGAGAGGGAGTCAGAGAGGGGTGGACAGAAAGAGTGGGTCAGAGAGAGAGTGGGGCAGAGAGACGGGGCAGAGAGAGGTGGGGACAAATAGAGGGGGACAGAGGGGGCGGACAGAGGGCGGGGGAACAGAGACAGGGGACAGAAAGGGGGAGGCAGAGAGAGGGGGACAGAGAGGGGGAGACAGAGAGAGGGGAAAAAAGAGAGAGAAGTGGACAGAGAGAGGGCAGGACAGAGAGAGGGGACAGAGAGAGGATGACAGAGAGAGAGGGGGACAGAGAGAGGGGGGGAGAGAGAGAGGGGGGAGAGAGAGGATGACAGAGAGAGAGGGGGACAGAGAGAGGGGGGGAGAGAGAGAGGGGGGAGAGAGAGAGAGGGGGGAGCGGGGGGGAAAACAGAGGGGGCAGAGAGAGAGGGGGAACGGAGACGGGGGGAGAGAGAGAGAGGCGGATGGGAGAGAGACGGGGTAGAGAGTGGTGGCTGGGAGAGAGGGGGACAGAGAGAGGGAGAGATAGAGGGTGTCAGAGAGAAGGCGACAGAGAGAGGGGGACAGAGAGTGGGGCAGATAGAGGGTGTCGGAGAGGGAGGGGACAGAGAGAGAGGAGGACAGAGAGAGAGGGGACAGAAAGAGAGGGGGAAAGAGAGAAGGAGAGACAGAGGGGGAGATAGAGAGAGGGGAGAGAGAGAGGGGGACAGAGAGTGGTGGACAGAGAGAGTGGGGGACAGAGAGAGAGGGGGACAGAGAGAGGGGGACAGAGAGAGTGGGGGACAAAGAGAGTGGGGGACAGAGAGAGTGGGGGGACAGAGAGCGAGGCGGACAGAGTGAGTGGGACAGAGAGAGTGGGGGAGAGAGAGAGGAGGGCAGAGAGAGAAGGGGACAAAAAGTGAAGAGGACAGAGAGAGGGGGACAGAGAGAGAGGGACAGAGAGAGCGGGGAGAGAGAGAGGGGGACAGAGAGAGAGGGGGACAGAATGTGTGGAGGACAGAGAGAGGGGGACAGAGAGCGAGGGGACAGAGAGCGAGGGGACAGAGAGAGAGGGGGAAAGAGAGAGGGGGACAGTGATGGGGGAGCAGTGGGAAAAGAGAGAGGGGGCAGAGAGAGAGGGGGAACAGAGGGGGGGACAGAGAGAGGCGAGTGGGCGAGAGAGGGGGTTAGAGAGAGGGAGAGATAGAGGGTGTCAGAGAGAGCGGGACAGAGAGTGGGGGAGATAGAGGGGGTCAGAGAGGGAGGGGAGAGAGAGAGAGGATGAATGAGAGAGAGGGGACAGAAAGAGAGGGGGATCGAGCGAGGGACGAAAGAGAAAGGCGGTGTGGGAGGGAGAGGGTACAGAGAGAGGGCGACAGAGACAGCGGCACAGAGAGAGGGGGAGATAGAGGGTGTCATAGAGAGGGGGGCAGAGAGAGGGGGAGATAGAAGGTGACAGAGAGAGGGGGACATAGAATGAATGTCAGAGAAAGGGGTACAGATTGGGGGAGAGAGGGGGTTCAGAGAGAGGGGGACACAGAGAGAGGGGAACAGAGAGGGGGGGCCAGTGAGAGGGGAGGTAGAGGGGTTCATAGGGAGAGTGACAGAGAGAGGGGCACAGAGAGTGGGGCCGATAAAGGGTGTCAGTGTGAGGGGGACATAGAGAGGGGCATAGAGAGAGTGAGGGGACAGAGAGACAGGGGAACAGAGAGAGAGGGGGACAGAGAGAGGAGGCCAGAGAGAGGGGGAGATAGAGGGGGTTAGAGAGAGAGGGACGTAAAGAATGGGAGATAGAGTGTGTCAGAGAGAGGGGGACATAGAGAGGGGGGTAGAGAGAGTAAGGGGATAGAGAGAGAGGAGACAGAGTGAGAGGGGACAGAGTGAGATGGGCAGAGAGAGGGGTGACAGAGAGAGTAGGACAGCGAGAGAGTGGACAGAGAGAGAGGAGGACAGAGAGAGATGGGCAGAGAGAGTGGGACAGAGTGAGGGGGCAGAGAGAGGGGGACAGAGTGAGGGGCGAAAGTGAAAGGCGGAGTGGGAGGGAGAGGGGGCAGAGAGAGGGCGACAGACACAGCGGCACAGGGAGTGGAGGAGATAGAGGGGGTCAGAAAGAGAGTGGACAGAGAGAGAGGAGGACAGAGAGAGGGGGGGCAGAGAGAGGGGGACAGAGTGAGGGGCGAAAGAGAAAGGCGGAGTGGGAGGGAGAGGGGGCAGAGAGAGGGCGAAAGAGAAAGCGGCACAGAGAGTGGGGGAGATAGAGGGTGTCAGAGAGAGGGGGACAGAGAGAGGGGGAGATAGAGAGAGGGGGAGAGAGAGAGGGGGACAGAGAGTGGTGGACAGAGAGAGAGGGGGACAGAGAGAGGGGGGACAGAGAGAGTGGGGGACAAAGAGAGTGGGGGACAGAGAGAGTGGGGGGACAGAGAGCGAGGCGGACAGAGTGAGGGGGACAGAGAGAGTGGGGGAGAGAGAGAGGAGGGCAGAGAGAGAAGGGGACAAAAAGTGAAGAGGACAGAGAGAGGGGGACAGAGAGAGAGGGACAGAGAGAGAGGGGAGAGAGAGAGGGGGACAGAGAGAGAGGGGGACAGAAAGTGAGGAGGACAGAGAGAGATGGACAGAGAGCGAGGGGACAGAGAGCGAGGGGACAGAGAGAGAGGGGGAAAGAGAGAGGGGGACAGTGATGGGGGAGCAGTGGGAAAAGAGAGAGGGGGCAGAGAGAGAGGGGGAACAGAGGGGGGGACAGAGAGAGGCGAGTGGGCGAGAGAGGGGGTTAGAGAGAGGGAGAGATAGAGGGTGTCAGAGAGAGCGGGACAGAGAGTGGGGGAGATAGAGGGGGTCAGAGAGGGAGGGGAGAGAGAGAGAGGATGAATGAGAGAGAGGGGACAGAAAGAGAGGGGGATCGAGCGAGGGACGAAAGAGAAAGGCGGTGTGGGAGGGAGAGGGTACAGAGAGAGGGCGACAGAGACAGCGGCACAGAGAGAGGGGGAGATAGAGGGTGTCATAGAGAGGGGGGCAGAGAGAGGGGGAGACAGAAGGTGACAGAGAGAGGGGGACATAGAATGAATGTCAGAGAAAGGGGTACAGATTGGGGGAGAGAGGGGGTTCAGAGAGAGGGGGACAGAGAGAGAGGGGAACAGAGAGAGGGGGCCAGTGAGAGGGGAGGTAGAGGGGTTCATAGGGAGAGTGACAGAGAGAGGTGCACAGAGAGTGGGGCCGATAAAGGGTGTCAGTGTGAGGGGGACATAGAGAGGGGCATAGAGAGAGTGAGGGGACAGAGAGAGAGGGGAACAGAGAGAGAGGGGGACAGAGAGAGGAGGCCAGAGAGAGGGGGAGATAGAGGGGGTTAGAGAGAGAGGGACGTAAAGAATGGGAGATAGAGTGTGTCAGAGAGAGGGGGACATAGAGAGGGGGGTAGAGAGAGTAAGGGGATAGAGAGAGAGGAGACAGAGTGAGAGGGGACAGAGTGAGATGGGCAGAGAGAGGGGTGACAGAGAGAGGGGGACAGAGAGAGAGTGGACAGAGAGAGAGGAGGACAGAGAGAGGGGGGCAGAGAGAGTGGGACAGAGTGAGGGGGCAGAGAGAGGGGGACAGAGTGAGGGGCGAAAGTGAAAGGCGGAGTGGGAGGGAGAGGGGGCAGAGAGAGGGCGACAGACACAGCGGCACAGGGAGTGGAGGAGATAGAGGGGGTCAGAAAGAGAGTGGACAGAGAGAGAGGAGGACAGAGAGAGGGGGGGCAGAGAGAGGGGGACAGAGTGAGGGGCGAAAGAGAAAGGCGGAGTGGGAGGGAGAGGGGGCAGAGAGAGGGCGAAAGAGAAAGCGGCACAGAGAGTGGGGGAGATAGAGGGTGTCAGAGAGAGGGGGACAGAGAGAGGGGGAGATAGAGGGGGACAGAGAGAGAAGCACAGAGAGTGGGGGTCAGAGAGAGAGAGCCAGAGAGAGGGAGAGATAGAGGGGTTCAGAGGGAGAGGGACAGAGAGAGAAGCACAGAGAGTGGGGGAGGTAGACGGGGTCAGAGAGAGGCGGACCGAAAGAATGGGAGATAGAGGGTGTCAGAGAGAGGGGGACAGAAAGATTGGGAGATAGAGGGTGACACAGAGAGTGGGACTTAGAGAGGGGCATAGAGAGAGTGAGGGGACAGAGAGAGTGAGGGGACAGAGAGAGACAGGAGACAGAGAGAGGGGGACAGAGAGAGAGGGGACAGAGAGAGAGGGGGGCAGAGAGAGAGGGGGTAGAGAGAGGTGGGTGGAGAGAGAGGGGGGCAAAGAGAGAGGGGTGCAGAGAGAGGGGTGACAGAGAGAGTGGGAGAGAGAGGGGGAGAGAGAGAGGAGGACATATAGTGGGGGAGATAGAGGGCGTCAGAGAGAGGGGGACAAAAGAATGGGAGATAGAGGGTGTCAGAGAGAGGGGGACATAGAGAGGGGCAAATAGAGAGTGAGGGGACAGAGAGAGAGAGGAGACAGAGAGGGGGGGACAGAGAGAGAGGGGACAGAGTGAGAGGGGACAGAGTGAGGGGGAAGCGAGAGGGGTTACAGAGAGAGGGGCACAGAGAGAGAGAGGGCCACAGAGAGAGAGAGGGCCACAGAGAGAGAGGGGGGCAGAGAGAGAGGGTGGTAGAGAGAGAGGGGGGGCAGAGAGAGAGGTGGACAGAGAGAGGGGGAGATGGAGGGGCCAGAGAGAGAGGGACAGAGAGAGGGTGACAGAGAGAGAGGTGGACAGAGATAGAGAGGGACAGGGAGACTGGAGGACGGAGAGAGGGGGCAGAGACAGAGTGGGGGACAGAGAGAGGGGAGGGCAGAGAGAAGGCGAGAGAGAGATGAGGACAGAGAGAGAAGGGGACAGAAAGTGAGGAGGACAGAGAGAGGGGGAGAGAGACAGGGGTAGAGAGAGAGTGGGACAGAGAGTGGGGGACAGAGAGAGAGGAACAGAGAGAGAGGGGGCCAGAGAGAGGGGGGGGGAGAGAGAGAGAAGGGGAGCGGGGGGGGGGGCGGTGAAGAGAGAGGGCGGCAGAGAGTGTGGGGGGAACAGAGAGAGGGGTGGACAGAGAGAGAGGCGGGTGGGAGAGAGAGGGGTTAAAGAGAGGCGGGTGGGAGAGAGGGGGACAGAGAGAGTAGAACAGAGAGAGGGAGAGAAAGAGGGGGTCAAAGAGAGTTGGACAGAGAGAGTTGCACAGAGAGTTGTGGAGATAGAGGGGATCAGAGAGGGGGACAGAGTGAGGGGCGAAAGCGAAAGGCGGGGTGGGAGGGAGAGGGGCCAGAGAGAGGGCGACAGTGACAGCGGCACAGAGAGTGGGGGAGATAGAGGGTGTCAGAGAGAGGGGGGCAGAGAGAGGGGGGGATAGAGGGGGACAGAGAGAGGTGGACAGAGAATGGGTGTCAGAGAAAGGGGTACAGATTGGGGGAGAGAGGGGGTTCAGAGACAGGGGGACAGAGAGAGAGGGGGAGAGAGAGAGGGCGCCAGTGAGAGGGGGAGGTAGTGGGGTTCATAGGGAGAGTGACAGAGGGAGGGGCACAGAGAGTGGGGCAGATAGAGGGTGTCAGAGAGAGGGGGACATGGAGAGGGGCATAGAGAGAGTGAGGGGACAGACAGAGAGGGGGAAAGAGAGAGAGGGGGCAGAAAGAATGGGAGATAGAGTGTGTCAGAGAGAGGGGGACATAGAGAGGGGGATAGAGAGAGTGAGGGGACAGAGAGAGAGGAGACAGAGAGAGGGGGGACAGAGAGAGACGGGACAGAGTGAGAGGGGACAGAGTGAGGTGGGCAGAGAGAGGGGTGACAGAGAGAGAGGGGACAGAGAGTGGGGGAGGTCGAGGGCGTGAGAGAGAGGGGGAACAGAGACGTGGGGCAGAGAGATGGGAGAGTGAGGAGGTACAGAGGGAGGCGGGTAGGAGGGAGACAGGGTGAGAGAGAGGGCGACAGAGAGGGGTCAGTGAGTGGGGTAGATGGGGGGTGTCAGAGAGAGAGGGCCACAGAGATAGAGGGTGCAGAGAGATGGCGACAGGGAGAGGGTGACAGAGAGAGAGTGGGGCAGAGAGAGAGGGGGCCAGAGAGAGGGGGAGATCGAGGGGTTCAGAGGGAGAGGGACAGAGAGGGGGGGAACAGAGAGCGGGGTAGGTAGACGGGGTCAGAGAGAAGAGGCAGAAAGAATGGGAGATAGAGTGTGTCAGAGAGAGGGGGACATAGAGAGGGGTAAATAGAGAGTGAGGGGACTGAGAGAGAGGAGACAGAGAGAGGGGGGACAGAGAGAGAGGGGACAGAGTGAGAGGGGACAGAGTGAGGGGGAAGAGAGAGGGGTGACAGAGACAGGGGCACAGAGAGAGAGGGCCACAGAGAGAGAGAGGGGCACAGAGAGAGAGGGGGGGCAGAGAGAGAGGGTGGTAGAGAGAGAGAGGGGGGCAGAGAGAGAGGTGGACAGAGAGAGGGGGAGATGGAGGGGCCAGAGAGAGAGGGACAGAGAGAGGGTGACAGAGAGAGGGGGGGACAGAGAGAGAGGGGGACAGGGAGACTGGGGGACAGAGAGAGTGGGGGAGAGACAGAGTGGGGGACAGAGAGAGAGGAGGGCAGAGAGAAGGCGAGAGAGAGATGAGGACAGAGAGAGAAGGGGACAGAAAGTGAGGAGGACAGAGAGAGGGGGAGAGAGAGAGTGGGACAGAGAGTGAAGGACAGGGAGAGGGGGACAGAGAGAGAGGCGGCCAGAGAGAGAGAGGGGGAGAGAGAGAGAGAGAGAGAAGGGGAGCGGGGGGGGGGGGGGGAGAGGGGGGCAGAGAGTGTGGGGGGAACAGAGAGAGGGGTGGACAGAGAGAGAGGCGGGTGGGAGAGAGAGGGGTTAGAGAGAGGCGGTTGGGAGAGAGGGGGACAGAGAGAGTAGAACAGAGAGAGGGAGAGATAGAGGGGGTCAAAGAGAGTTGGACAGAGAGAGGTGCACAGAGAGTTGTGGAGATAGAGGGGATCAGAGAGAAAGAGTGGAGAGAGAGAGAGGAGGACAGAGAGAGAGGGGACAGAAAGAGAGGGGGACAGAGAGAGATGGGGGCAGAGAGAGATGGGGGGCAGAGAGAGGGGGACAGAGTGAGGTGCGAAAGCGAAAGGCGGGGTGGGAGAGAGAGGGGGCAGAGAGAGGGCGACAGAGACAGCGGCACAGAGAGTGGGGGAGATAGAGGGTGTCAGAGAGAGGGGGGCAGTGAGAGGGAGAGATAGAGGGGGACAGAGAGAGAGGGGGTCAGAGAATGGGTGTCAGAGAAATGGGTACAGATTGGGGGAGAGGGGGGTTCAGAGAGAGGGGGACAGAGAGAGAGGGGGACAGAGAGAGCGGGCCAGTGAGAGGGGGAGGTAGAGGGGTTCATAGGGAGAGTGACAGAGAGAGGGGCACAGAGAGTGGGGCAGATAGAGGGTGTCAGAGAGAGGGGGACATAGAGAGGGGCATAGAGAGAGTGAGGGGACAGAGAGAGAGGGGACAGAGAGAGAGGGGGACAGCGAGAGAGGGGGGCAGAGAGAGGGGGAGATAGAGGGGTTCATAGGGAGAGTGACAGAGAGAGGGGCACAGAGAGTGGGGCAGATAGAGGGTGTCAGAGAGAGGGGGACATAGAGAGGTGCATAGAGAGAGTGAGGGGACAGAGAGAGAGGGGACAGAGAGAGAGGGGGACAGAGAGAGAGGGGACAGAGAGAGAGGGGACAGAGAGTGGGGAAGGTAGAGGGCGTGAGAGAGGGGGGGAACAAAGATGGGGGGCAGAGAGAGGGGAGAGTGAGGAGGTACAGAGAGAGGCGCGTAGGAGGGAGACAGGGTGAGAGAGAGGGTGACAGAGAGGGGTCAGAGAGTGGGGTAGATGGGGGGTGTCAGAGAGAGAGGGCCACAGAGATAGAGGGTGCAGAGAGATGGCGACAGGGAGAGGGTGACCGAGAGAGAGTGGGGCAGAGAGAGAGGGGGCAGAGAGAGGGTGACAGACAGGGGGAGAGAGAGGGGACAGAGAGAGGGGGACAGAGAGAGGGATACAGAGAGAGGGAGAGATAGAGAGGGGTCAGAGAGAGGGGGACAGAGAGAGGTGCACAGAGAGTGGGGGAGATAGAGGGAGTCAGAAAGAGAGTGGACAGAGAGACAGGAGGACAGAGAGAGAGGGGGCAGAGAGAGAGGGACAGAGTGAGGGGCGAAAGTGAAAGGCGGAGTGGGAGGGAGAGGGGGCAGAAGGAGGGCGACAGAGACAGCGGCACAGAGAGTGGGGGAGATAGAGGGTGTCAGAGAGAGGGGGACAGAGAGAAGGGTAGAATGAGGGGGACAGAGAGAGGGTCACAGAGAGTGGGGGTCAGAGAGAGGAGACCAGAGAGAGGGAGAGATAGAGGGGTTCAGAGGGAGACGGACAGAGAGAGACGCACAGAGAGTGGCGGAGGTAGACGGCGTCAGAGAGAGGCGGACCGAAAGAATGGGAGATAGAGGGTGACACAGAGAGGGGGACATAGAGAGGGGCATAGAGAGAGTGAGGGGACAGAGAGAGAGGGGAGACAGAGAGAGGGGGGACGGAGAGGGATGGGAGAGACTGAGAGGGGACAGAGTGAGGGGGGCAGAGAGAGGGGTGACAGAGAGAGGGGGACAGAGAAAGAGGGGGCAGAGAGAGAGGGGGGGCAGAGAGAGAGGGGGTAGAGAGAGGTGGGTGGAGAGAGTGGAGAGCAAAGCGAGAGGGGTGCAGAGAGAGGGTGAGAGAGAGAGGGGGGAGAGAGAGAGGAGGACAGATAGTGGGGAAGATAGAGGGTGTCAGAGAGAGGGGGACAGAGAGAGGGGGACAGAGAGAGGGGGACAGAAAGAATGGGAGATAGAGAGTGTCAGAGAGAGGGGGACATAGAGAGTGGCATATAGAGAGTGAGGGGACAGAGAGAGAGGAGACAGAGAGGGGGGACAGAGAGAGAGGGGACAGAGTAAGAGGGGACAGAGTGAGGGGGGCAGAGAGAGGGGTGACAGTGTGAGAAGCACAGAGAGAGGGAGGGCCACAGAGAGAGAGAGGGGCACAGAGAGAGAGGGGGGCAGAGAGAGAGGGTGGTAGAGAGAGAGAGGGGGGCAGAGCGAGAGGTGGACAGAGAGAGAGGGACAGAGAGAGAGGGAGATAGAGGGGTCAGAGAGAGAGGGACAGAGAGAGGGTGACAGAGAGAGAGGGGATCAGAGAGAGAGGGGGAGAGAGAGAGAGAAGGGGAGCGGGGGGTGGGGAGAGAGAGGGGGGCCGAGAGTGTGGGGTGAACAGAGAGAGGGGGGACAGAGAGAGAGGTGGGTGGGAGAGAGAGGGGGTTAGAGAGAGGCGGGTGGGAGAGAGCGGGACAGAGAGAGGGGGAAATAGAGAGGGAGAGATAGAGGGGGTCAAAGAGAGTGGGACAGAGAGAGGTGCACAGAGAGTGGTGGAGATAGACGGGATCAGAGAGAGAGTGGACAGAGAGAGAGGAGGACAGAGAGAGGGGGGACAGAAAGAGAGGGGGCATAGAGAGATGGGGGCAGAGAGAGATAGGGGCAGAGAGAGGGGGACAGAGTGGGTGGCGTAAGAGAAAGGCGGGGTGGGAGGGAGAGGGGGCAGAGAGAGGGCGACAGAGGCACCGGCACAGAGAGTGGGGGAGATAGAGTGCGTCAGAGAGAGGGGGGCAGAGAGAGGGGGAGATAGAGGGGGGTCAAAGTGAGTGGGAAAGAGAGGTGCACATAGAGTGGGGGAGATAGAGGGGGTCACAGAGAGGGGGAAAGAGAGAGAGGAGGACAGGGAGAGGGGGCCAGTGAGAGGGGGAGATAGAGGGGTTCAGAGGGAGAGGGACAGAGAGAGGAGCACAGAGAGTGATGCAGATAGAGTTTGTCAGAGAGAGGGTGACATAGAGAGTGGCATAGAGAGAGTGAGGGGACAGAGAGAGAGAGGAGACAGAGAGAGAGGGAGACAGAGAGGAGAACACAGAGAGAGGGGAACACAGAGAGAGGGGGTGAGAGAGAGGGGGTCATGGAGAGGGGGAAAGAGAGATGGGGCAGACAGAGGGGGGCAGAGAGAGGGGGGATAGAGAGACAGAAGGACAGAGAGAGAGGGGGACAGAGAGAGAGGGGGAGAGAGAGAGAGAAGGGGAGCGTGGGGGGAAAGAGAGAGGGAGGCAGAGAGAGGGGGGAACAGAGAGAGGGGGGACAGAGAGAGAGGCGGGTGGGAGAGAGTGGTGGTTAGAGAGAGGCGTGTGAGAGAGAGGGCGACAGAGAGAGGCGGACAGAGAGAGGTAGAGATAGAGGGGGTCAAAGAGAGTGGGACAGATAGAGGGGATTAGAGAGAGATTGGAGAGAGAGAGAGGAGGACAGAGAGAGAGGGGACAGAAAGAGAGGGGGACAGAGAGAGGGGGAGATAGAGGGGGACAGAGAGAGGGGGACAGAGAGTGGGGGTCAGAGAGAGGGGTATAGAGTGGGGGAGAGAGGGGGTCAGTTAGAGGGGGACAGAGAGAGAGGGGCCAGAGAGAGGGGGAGATCGAGGGGTTCAGAAGGAGAGGGACAGAGAGAGGGGCACAGAGAGTGGGGGAGATAGAGGTGGTCAGAGAGAGGGGGACGTAAAGAATGGGCGATAGAAGGTGTCAGAGAGAGGGCGACATAGAGAGTGGCATATAGAGAGTGAGGTGACAGAGAGAGGGGGGAACACAGAGAAAGGGGAACACAGAGAGAGAGGGGGTGAGAGAGTGGGGGGATAGAGAGAGAGGAGGACAGAGAGAGAGGGGACAGAAAGAGAGGGGGCATAGAGAGATGGGGGCAGAGAGAGATAAGGGCAGAGAGAGGGGGACAGAGTGAGGGGCGAAAGAGAAAGGCGGTGTGGGAGGGACAGCGGGCAGAGAGAGAGCGACAGAGACACCGGCACAGAGAGTGGGGGAGATAGAGTGTGTCAGAGAGAGGGGGGCAGAGAGAGGGGTAGATAGAGGGGGGTCAAAGAGAGTGGGACAGAGAGAGGTGCACATAGAGTGGGGGAGATAGAGGGGGTCAGAGAGAGAAGGACAGAGAGAGAGGGGGACAGAGAGAGGGGGCCAGTGAGAGGGGGGGAAAGAGGGGTTCAGAGGGAGAGGGACAGAGAGTGGGGCACAGAGAGTGAAGCAGACAGAGTGTGTCAGAGAGAGGGGGGCATAGAGAGTGGCATATAGAGAGTGAGGGGACAGAGAGAGAGCGGAACACAGTGAGAGGGGAACACAGATAGAGGGGAACACAGAGAGAGGGGGTGAGAGAGAGGGGGTCAGAGAGTGGGGGGACAGAGAGAGAGGGGCAGAGAGAGAGTGGGGCAGAGAGATGGGGCAGACAGAGGGGGGCAGAGAGAGGGGGAATAGAGAGAGAGGGGGACAGAGCGAGAGGGGGAGGGAGAGAGAGAAGGGGAGCGTGGGGTGAAAGACAGAGGGAGGCAGAGAGAGAGGGGGAACAGAGAGGCGGGGGACAGAGAGAGGCGGGTGGGAGAGAGTGGGGGTTAGAGAGAGGCGTGTGGGAGAGAGGGGGATAGAGAGAGGCGCACAGAGAGAAGTAGAGATAGAGGGGGTCAAAGAGAGTGGGACAGAGAGAGGTGCACAGAGAGTGGGGCAGATAGAGTAGGTCAAAGAGAGAGTGGACAGAGAGAGTGGGACAGAGAGAGGGGGAGATAGAGGGTGACAGAGAGAGGGAAACAGAGAGTGGGGGTCAGAGAGAGGGGTATAGAGTGAGGGAGAGAGAGGGGGTCAGTTAGAGGGGGACAGAGAGAGAGGGGGACACAGAGAGAGGGCCAGAGAGAGAGGTGGAGATAGAGGGGTTCAGAAGGAGAGGGACAGAGAGAGGTGCACAGGGAGTGGGGGAGATAGAGGGGATCAGAGAGAGAGAGTGGACAGAGAGAGAGGAGGACAGAGAGAGAGGGACAGAAAGAGAGGGGGCATAGAGAGATGGGGGCAGAGAGAGATAGGGGCAGAGAGAGATGGACAGAGTGAGGGACGAAAGAGAAAGGCGGGGTGGGAGGGAGAGGGGGCAGAGAGAGGGCGACAGAGACACCGGCACAGAGAGTGGCGGAGATTGAGTGTGTCAGAGAGAGGGGGGCAGAGAGAGGGGGAGATAGAGGGGAGTCAAAGAGAGTGGGACAGAGAGAGGTGCACATAAAGTGGGGGAGATAGAGGGGGTCAGAGAGAGGGGGACAGTGAGAGAGGGGGACAGAGAGAGAGGGCCAGTGAGAGGGGGAGATAGAGGGGTTCAGAGGGAGAGTGACAGAGAGAGAGGCACAGAGAGAGAAGCAGATACAGTGTGTCAAGAGAGAGGGGGGCATAGAGAGGGTCATAGAGAGAGTGAGGGGACAGAGAGAGAGAGGAGACAGAGAGAGAGGGAGACAGAGAGAGAGGAGAACACAGAGAGAGGGGAACACCGAGAGAGGGGGTGAGAGAGAGAGGGGGTCAGAGAGAGGGGGGAATGAGAGATGGGGCAGAAAGAGGAGGACCGAGAGAGAGGGGGACAGAGAGAGAGGGGGGGGAGAGAGAGAAGGGGAGCGTGGGGGGAAAGAGAGAGGGAGGCAGAGAGAGGGGGGGAACAGAGAGAGGGGGGACAGAGAGAGAGGCGGGTGGGAGAGAATGGTGGTTAGAGAGAGGCGTATGAGAGAGAGGGGGACAGAGAGAGAGGCGGACAGAGAGAGGTAGAGATAGAGGGGGTCAAAGAGAGTGGGACAGAGATAGGTGAACAGAGAGTGGGGCAGTTGGAGGGGATTAGAGAGAGAGTGGAGAGAGAGAGAGGAGGACAGAGAGAGAGAGGGGACAGAAAGAGAGGGGGACAGAGAGAGTGGGAGATAGAGGGGTACAGAGAGAGGGGTACAGAGAGTGGGGGTCAGAGAGAGGGGTATAGAGTGGGGGAGAGAGAGGGGGTCAGTTAGAGGGGGACAGAGAGAGAGGGGACAGAGAGAGGGGGAGATCGAGGGGTTCAGAAGGAGAGGGACAGAGAGAGGGGCACAGAGAGTGGGGGAGATAGAGGGGGTCAGACAGAGGGGGACGTAAAGAATGGGAGATAGAGGGTGTCAGAGAGAGGGGGACATAGAGAGTGGCATATAGAGAGTGAGGTGACAGAGAGAGAGGGGAACACAGAGAGAGGGGACCACAGAGAGAGGGGATCAGAGAGAGGGGGTCAGAGAGGGGGTGACAGAGAGAGAGGGTCAGAGAGAGAGTGGGGAAGAGAGATGGGGCAGTCAGAGGGGGCAGAGAGAGGGGGGACAGAGAGAGGGATGGACAGAGAGAGACGGGCAGAGAGAGGGGTGGTCAGATAGAGGGGGGTGACTGAGAGAGGGAAGGTCAGAGAGAGAGGGGGACAGAGAGAGACGTGCACAGAGAGAGAGGGGGACAGAGAGAGAGGGGACAGAGAGAGAGGTGTGCAGAGAGAGGGGGTAGAGAGAGGGGACAGAGAGAGAGGGGGACCGCGAGAGATGGGGACAGAGAGAGGGGGACAGAGAGAGACTGGGGCAGAGAGAGAGGGAGACAGAGAGAGAGGGGGATAGAGAGGGGGGGACAGATAGAAGCCGACAGAGGGGGCGGACAGAGGGCGGGGGAACAGAGACGGGGGACAGAAAGGGGGAGGCAGAGAGAGGGGGGACGGAGAGGGAGGGACAGACGGGGCGGACAGAGGGGGGAACAGAGACGGGGGACAGAGAAGGGGGTTCAGAGAGAGAGGGACAGAGAGAGAAGTGGACAGAGAGAGGGCAGGACAGAGAGAAGGGACAGAGAGAGGGGGGACAGAGAGAGAGGGGGACAGAGTGAGTGGAGTCAGAGAGAAGGCGACAGAGAGAGGGGGGACAGTGAGAGAGAGGGGAGACAGAGAGAGGTGGGACAGAAAGAGGGGTGACAGAGAGAGAAGGGGATAGAGAGAGAACGGGACAGAGAGATGGCGACAGAGAGAGGATGACAGAGAGAGAGGGGGACAGAGGGATAGGGGGACAGAGAGAGAGGGGAGCGGGGTGGGAAAGAGAGTTGGGGGCAGAGAGAGAGGGGGGAACAGACAGAGAGGAGGAGAGAGAGAGAGAGGGGGGGGGACCGGGGGGAAAGAGAGAGGGGGACAGAGAGAGACAGGCGGGTGGTAGAGAGAGGGGGTTATTGAGAGGTGGGTGGGAGAGAGGGGGGGACAGAGAGAGGGCTACAGAGAGAGGAGTGCAGAGAGAAGGCAAGAGAGAGATGAGGACAGAGAGAGAAGGGGACAGAAAGTGAGGAGGACAGAGAGAGGGGGAGAGAGATGGGGGAGAGAGAGTGGGGGACAGAGAGAGAGGGGGAACAGAGAGAGAGGGGGTCAGAGAGAGAGGGGGAGAGAGAGAGAGAAGGAGTGCGTGGGGGGGAGAGAGAGGGGGGCAGAGAGAGTGGGGGGAACAGAGAGAGGGGTGGACAGAGGGAGAGGGACAGAGAGAGTGGGACAGAGAGAGGGAGAGATAGAGGGGGTCAAAGAGAGTGGGACAGAGAGAGGTGCACAGAGAGTGGGGGATATAGAGTGGATCAGAGAGAGAGTGGACAGAGAGGGAGGAGGACAGAGAGACAGAGGACAGAAAGAGAGGGGGGCAGAGAGAGATGGGGGACAGAGAGAGGGGGACAGAGTGAGGGGCGAAAGAGAAAGGCGGGGTGGGAGGGAGAGGGGGCAGAGAGAGGGCGACAGAGACAGCGGCACAGAGAGTGGGGGAGATAGAGGGGGTCAGAGAGAGGGGGGCAGAGAGAGGGGGAGATAGAGGGGGACAGAGAGAGGGGGACAGAGAATGGGTGTCAGAGAGAGGGGTACAGATTGGGGGAGAGAGAGGGGGTCAGAGAGAGAGGGACAGAGAGAGAGGGGGACAGAGAGACGGGGCCAGTGAGAGGCGGAGATAGAGGGGTTCAGAGGGAGAGAGACAGAGAGAGGGGCACAGAGAGTGGGGCAGATAGAGGGTGTCAGAGAGAGGGGGACATAGAGAGTGGCATAGAGAGAGTGAGGGGGCAGAGAGAGAGAGGAGACGGAGAGAGAGGGAGACAGAGAGAGAGGGGAACACAGAGAGAGGGGAACACAGAGAGAGGGGGTGAGAGAGAGGGGGTCAGAGAGTGGGGGGACAGAGAGAGAGGGGCAGAGAGAGAGTGGGGCAGAGAGATGGGGCAGACAGGGGGGGGCAGAGAGAGGGGGGATAGAGAGAGAGGGGGAGAGAGCGAGAGGGGGAGAGAGAGAGAGAAGGGGAACGTGGGGGGAAAGAGAGAGGGAGGCAGAGAGAGAGGGGGAACAGAGAGGGGGGGACAGAGAGAAGCGGGTGGGAGAGAGAGGGGATTAGAGAGAGGCGTGTGGGATAAAGGGGGACAGAGAGAGACGCTCAGAGAGAGGTAGAGATAGAGGGGGTCAAAGAGAGTGGGACAGAGAGAGGTGCACAGAGAGTGGGGCAGATAGAGGAGGTCAGAGAGAGAGTGGACAGAGAGAGTGGACAGAGAGAGGGGAAGATAGAGGGGACAGAGAGAGGGGAACAGAGAGTGGGGGTCAGAGAGAGGGGTATAGAGTGGGGGAGAGAGAGGGTGTCAGTTAGAGGGGGACAGAGAGAGAGGGGGACAGAGAGAGAGGGCCAGAGAGAGTGGTGGAGATAGAGGGGTTCAGAACGAGAGGGACAGAGAGAGGTGCACAGAGGGTGGGGGAGATAGAGGGGGTTAGAGAGAGAGGGACGTAAAGAATGGGAGATAGAGGGTGTCAGAGAGAGGGGGACATAGAGAGAGGCATAGAGAGAGTGAGGGGACAGAGAGAGATGGGGCAGAGAGAGATTGGGGCAGAGAGAGGGTTACAGAGTGTGGGACGAAAGAGAAAGGCGGGGTGAGAGGGAGAGCGGGCAGAGAGAGGGCGACAGAGACAGCGGCACAGAGAGTGGGGGAGATAGAGGGGGACAGAGAGAGAGGGACAGAGAGTGAGGGTCAGAGAGAGGGGGACAAAGAGAGAGGGGTACAGAGAGAGAGGGGGACAGAGAGAGGGTGCCAGAGAGAGGGGGAGATAGAGAGTTTCAGAGGGAGAGGGACGGAGAGAGGGGCACAGAGAGTGGGGGAGGTAGACGGGGTCAGAGAGAGTGGGACAGATAGAATGGGAGATAGAGGGTGTCAGAGAGTGGGGGACAGAAAGAATGGGAGATAGAGGGTGACAGAGAGAGGGGGACATAGAAAGGGGCATAGAGAGAGAGAGGGGACAGAGAGAGAGAGGAGAGAGAGAGAGGGGACAGAGAGAGAGGACACAGAGAGAGGGGGGACAGAGAGAGAGGGGACAGAATGAGAGGGGACAGAGTGAGGGGGCAGAGAGAGGGGTGACAGAGAGAGGGGGACAGAGAGAGAGGGGACAGAGAGAGAGGGGACAGAGTGTGGGGGAGATAGAGGGGGTGACAGAGAGGGGGAACAGAGACTGGGGGCAGAGAGAGAATGACAGTGAGGAGTGACAGAGAGAGGCCGGTTGGAGGTAGACGGGGTGAGAGAGAGAGCGACAGAGAGGTGTCAGAGAGTGGGGGAGATGGGGGGTGTCAGAGAGAGAGTGCGACAGAGATAGAGGGGGAAGAGAGATGGCAACAGGGAGAGGGTGACATAGAGAGGGTGTGGCAGAGAGAGAGGGGGCAGGGAGAGGGTGACAAAGAGGGGGAGAGAGAGAGGGGACAGAGAGAAGGGGACAGAGAGAAGGGGACAGAGGGAGGAGGACAGAGGGAGGAGGACAGAGAGAGAGGGGACTGAGAGAGAGGGGACCGAGAGTGGGGGATATAGAGAGGGTCACAGAGAAGGGAAATAGAGAAGGGGGCAGAGAGATGTGAACAGAGAGAGTGGGGAGAGAGAGAGAGGGGGACAGTGAGGAGGTAGAGAGGGACGTGGGTGGGACAGAGAGTGGGGGTTAGAGAGAGGGGGGCAGAGAGAGAGGGGGACAGAGAGAGAGGGACAAAGAGAGGGGGAGATAGAGGGTGTCAGAGAGAGGGGGACAGAAAGAATGGGAAGTAGAGGGAGTCAGAGAGAGGGGGATAGAGAGAGAGGAGGACAGAGAGTGGGGGAGATAGAGGGGATCAGAGAGAGGGGGACAGAAAGAATGGGAGGTAGAGGGGGTCAGAGAGAGGGGGACAGAGAGAGGAGGACATATAGTGGGGGAGATAGATGGCGTCAGAGAGAGGGGCACAGAGAGAGAGTGGGGGACAGAGAGAGAGGGGTCAGAGAGAGGGAAGAAGAGAGAGATGGAGCCAGAGAGAGAGGGGGGCAGAGAGAGAGGGGGAGATAGAGAGGGGGTTAGAGAGAGGCGGGTGGGAGAGAGAGGGGCACAGAGAGAGGGGGACAGAGAGCGGGGGAGATAGATGGTTTCAGAGGGAGGGGGACAGAGAGAGGGACACAGAGAATGGGGGAGATAGAGGGGGTCAGAGACAGGGGGACAGAAATAATGGGAGGTAGAGGGGGTCAGAGAGAGGAGGACAGAGAGAGGGACACAGAGAGTGGGGAGATAGAGGAGCTCAGAGACAGAGGGGCCAGAGAGAGAGGGGAAAGAGAGAGGGGGTAAAGAGAGAGGGGGGAAGAGAGGGGGCAGAGAAAGGGCGAGAGAGAGAGGGCCACAGAGAGTGGGGGAGATAGAGGTGGTCAGAGAGAGGGGGACGTAAAGAATGGGCGATAGAAGGTGTCAGAGAGAGGGCGACATAGAGAGTGGCATATAGAGAGTGAGGTGACAGAGAGAGGGGGGAACACAGAGAAAGGGGAACACAGAGAGAGAGGGGGTGAGAGAGTGGGGGGATAGAGAGAGAGGAGGACAGAGAGAGAGGGGACAGAAAGAGAGGGGGCATAGAGAGATGGGGGCAGAGAGAGATAAGGGCAGAGAGAGGGGGACAGAGTGAGGGGCGAAAGAGAAAGGCGGTGTGGGAGGGACAGCGGGCAGAGAGAGAGCGACAGAGACACCGGCACAGAGAGTGGGGGAGATAGAGTGTGTCAGAGAGAGGGGGGCAGAGAGAGGGGTAGATAGAGGGGGGTCAAAGAGAGTGGGACAGAGAGAGGTGCACATAGAGTGGGGGAGATAGAGGGGGTCAGAGAGAGAAGGACAGAGAGAGAGGGGGACAGAGAGAGGGGGCCAGTGAGAGGGGGGGAAAGAGGGGTTCAGAGGGAGAGGGACAGAGAGTGGGGCACAGAGAGTGAAGCAGACAGAGTGTGTCAGAGAGAGGGGGGCATAGAGAGTGGCATATAGAGAGTGAGGGGACAGAGAGAGAGCGGAACACAGTGAGTGGGGGAGATAGAGGGGGTCAGACAGAGGGGGACGTAAAGAATGGGAGATAGAGGGTGTCAGTTAGAGGGGGACAGAGAGAGAGGGGGACAGAGAGAGAGGGCCAGAGAGAGTGGTGGAGATAGAGGGGTTCAGAACGAGAGGGACAGAGAGAGGTGCACAGAGGGTGGGGGAGATAGAGGGGGTTAGAGAGAGAGGGACGTAAAGAATGGGAGATAGAGGGTGTCAGAGAGAGGGGGACATAGAGAGAGGCATAGAGAGAGTGAGGGGACAGAGAGAGATGGGGCAGAGAGAGATTGGGGCAGAGAGAGGGTTACAGAGTGTGGGACGAAAGAGAAAGGCGGGGTGAGAGGGAGAGCGGGCAGAGAGAGGGCGACAGAGACAGCGGCACAGAGAGTGGGGGAGATAGAGGGGGACAGAGAGAGAGGGACAGAGAGTGAGGGTCAGAGAGAGGGGGACAAAGAGAGAGGGGTACAGAGAGAGAGGGGGACAGAGAGAGGGTGCCAGAGAGAGGGGGAGATAGAGAGTTTCAGAGGGAGAGGGACGGAGAGAGGGGCACAGAGAGTGGGGGAGGTAGACGGGGTCAGAGAGAGTGGGACAGATAGAATGGGAGATAGAGGGTGTCAGAGAGTGGGGGACAGAAAGAATGGGAGATAGAGGGTGACAGAGAGAGGGGGACATAGAAAGGGGCATAGAGAGAGAGAGGGGACAGAGAGAGAGAGGAGAGAGAGAGAGGGGACAGAGAGAGAGGACACAGAGAGAGGGGGGACAGAGAGAGAGGGGACAGAATGAGAGGGGACAGAGTGAGGGGGCAGAGAGAGGGGTGACAGAGAGAGGGGGACAGAGAGAGAGGGAACAGAGAGAGAGGGGACAGAGTGTGGGGGAGATAGAGGGGGTGACAGAGAGGGGGAACAGAGACTGGGGGCAGAGAGAGAATGACAGTGAGGAGTGACAGAGAGAGGCCGGTTGGAGGTAGACGGGGTGAGAGAGAGAGCGACAGAGAGGTGTCAGAGAGTGGGGGAGATGGGGGGTGTCAGAGAGAGAGTGCGACAGAGATAGAGGGGGAAGAGAGATGGCAACAGGGAGAGGGTGACATAGAGAGGGTGTGGCAGAGAGAGAGGGGGCAGGGAGAGGGTGACAAAGAGGGGGAGAGAGAGAGGGGACAGAGAGAAGGGGACAGAGAGAAGGGGACAGAGGGAGGAGGACAGAGGGAGGAGGACAGAGAGAGAGGGGACTGAGAGAGAGGGGACCGAGAGTGGGGGATATAGAGAGGGTCACAGAGAAGGGGAATAGAGAAGGGGGCAGAGAGATGTGAACAGAGAGAGTGGGGAGAGAGAGAGAGGGGGACAGTGAGGAGGTAGAGAGGGACGTGGGTGGGACAGAGAGTGGGGGTTAGAGAGAGGGGGGCAGAGAGAGAGGGGGACAGAGAGAGAGGGACAAAGAGAGGGGGAGATAGAGGGTGTCAGAGAGAGGGGGACAGAAAGAATGGGAAGTAGAGGGAGTCAGAGAGAGGGGGATAGAGAGAGAGGAGGACAGAGAGTGGGGGAGATAGAGGGGATCAGAGAGAGGGGGACAGAAAGAATGGGAGGTAGAGGGGGTCAGAGAGAGGGGGACAGAGAGAGGAGGACATATAGTGGGGGAGATAGATGGCGTCAGAGAGAGGGGCACAGAGAGAGAGTGGGGGACAGAGAGAGAGGGGTCAGAGAGAGGGAAGAAGAGAGAGATGGAGCCAGAGAGAGAGGGGGGCAGAGAGAGAGGGGGAGATAGAGAGGGGGTTAGAGAGAGGCGGGTGGGAGAGAGAGGGGCACAGAGAGAGGGGGACAGAGAGCGGGGGAGATAGATGGTTTCAGAGGGAGGGGGACAGAGAGAGGGACACAGAGAATGGGGGAGATAGAGGGGGTCAGAGACAGGGGGACAGAAATAATGGGAGGTAGAGGGGGTCAGAGAGAGGAGGACAGAGAGAGGGACACAGAGAGTGGGGAGATAGAGGAGCTCAGAGACAGAGGGGCCAGAGAGAGAGGGGAAAGAGAGAGGGGGTAAAGAGAGAGGGGGGAAGAGAGGGGGCAGAGAAAGGGCGAGAGAGAGAGGGCCACAGAGAGTGGGGGAGATAGAGGTGGTCAGAGAGAGGGGGACGTAAAGAATGGGCGATAGAAGGTGTCAGAGAGAGGGCGACATAGAGAGTGGCATATAGAGAGTGAGGTGACAGAGAGAGGGGGGAACACAGAGAAAGGGGAACACAGAGAGAGAGGGGGTGAGAGAGTGGGGGGATAGAGAGAGAGGAGGACAGAGAGAGAGGGGACAGAAAGAGAGGGGGCATAGAGAGATGGGGGCAGAGAGAGATAAGGGCAGAGAGAGGGGGACAGAGTGAGGGGCGAAAGAGAAAGGCGGTGTGGGAGGGACAGCGGGCAGAGAGAGAGCGACAGAGACACCGGCACAGAGAGTGGGGGAGATAGAGTGTGTCAGAGAGAGGGGGGCAGAGAGAGGGGTAGATAGAGGGGGGTCAAAGAGAGTGGGACAGAGAGAGGTGCACATAGAGTGGGGGAGATAGAGGGGGTCAGAGAGAGAAGGACAGAGAGAGAGGGGGACAGAGAGAGGGGGCCAGTGAGAGGGGGGGAAAGAGGGGTTCAGAGGGAGAGGGACAGAGAGTGGGGCACAGAGAGTGAAGCAGACAGAGTGTGTCAGAGAGAGGGGGGCATAGAGAGTGGCATATAGAGAGTGAGGGGACAGAGAGAGAGCGGAACACAGTGAGTGGGGGAGATAGAGGGGGTCAGACAGAGGGGGACGTAAAGAATGGGAGATAGAGGGTGTCAGTTAGAGGGGGACAGAGAGAGAGGGGGACAGAGAGAGAGGGCCAGAGAGAGTGGTGGAGATAGAGGGGTTCAGAACGAGAGGGACAGAGAGAGGTGCACAGAGGGTGGGGGAGATAGAGGGGGTTAGAGAGAGAGGGACGTAAAGAATGGGAGATAGAGGGTGTCAGAGAGAGGGGGACATAGAGAGAGGCATAGAGAGAGTGAGGGGACAGAGAGAGATGGGGCAGAGAGAGATTGGGGCAGAGAGAGGGTTACAGAGTGTGGGACGAAAGAGAAAGGCGGGGTGAGAGGGAGAGCGGGCAGAGAGAGGGCGACAGAGACAGCGGCACAGAGAGTGGGGGAGATAGAGGGGGACAGAGAGAGAGGGACAGAGAGTGAGGGTCAGAGAGAGGGGGACAAAGAGAGAGGGGTACAGAGAGAGAGGGGGACAGAGAGAGGGTGCCAGAGAGAGGGGGAGATAGAGAGTTTCAGAGGGAGAGGGACGGAGAGAGGGGCACAGAGAGTGGGGGAGGTAGACGGGGTCAGAGAGAGTGGGACAGATAGAATGGGAGATAGAGGGTGTCAGAGAGTGGGGGACAGAAAGAATGGGAGATAGAGGGTGACAGAGAGAGGGGGACATAGAAAGGGGCATAGAGAGAGAGAGGGGACAGAGAGAGAGAGGAGAGAGAGAGAGGGGACAGAGAGAGAGGACACAGAGAGAGGGGGGACAGAGAGAGAGGGGACAGAATGAGAGGGGACAGAGTGAGAGGGCAGAGAGAGGGGTGACAGAGAGAGGGGGACAGAGAGAGAGGGGACAGAGAGAGAGGGGACAGAGTGTGGGGGAGATAGAGGGGGTGACAGAGAGGGGGAACAGAGACTGGGGGCAGAGAGAGAATGACAGTGAGGAGTGACAGAGAGAGGCCGGTTGGAGGTAGACGGGGTGAGAGAGAGAGCGACAGAGAGGTGTCAGAGAGTGGGGGAGATGGGGGGTGTCAGAGAGAGAGTGCGACAGAGATAGAGGGGGAAGAGAGATGGCAACAGGGAGAGGGTGACATAGAGAGGGTGTGGCAGAGAGAGAGGGGGCAGGGAGAAGGGGACAGAGAGAAGGGGACAGAGGGAGGAGGACAGAGGGAGGAGGACAGAGAGAGAGGGGACTGAGAGAGAGGGGACCGAGAGTGGGGGATATAGAGAGGGTCACAGAGAAGGGGAATAGAGAAGGGGGCAGAGAGATGTGAACAGAGAGAGTGGGGAGAGAGAGAGAGGGGGACAGTGAGGAGGTAGAGAGGGACGTGGGTGGGACAGAGAGTGGGGGTTAGAGAGAGGGGGGCAGAGAGAGAGGGGGACAGAGAGAGAGGGACAAAGAGAGGGGGAGATAGAGGGTGTCAGAGAGAGGGGGACAGAAAGAATGGGAAGTAGAGGGAGTCAGAGAGAGGGGGATAGAGAGAGAGGAGGACAGAGAGTGGGGGAGATAGAGGGGATCAGAGAGAGGGGGACAGAAAGAATGGGAGGTAGAGGGGGTCAGAGAGAGGGGGACAGAGAGAGGAGGACATATAGTGGGGGAGATAGATGGCGTCAGAGAGAGGGGCACAGAGAGAGAGTGGGGGACAGAGAGAGAGGGGTCAGAGAGAGGGAAGAAGAGAGAGATGGAGCCAGAGAGAGAGGGGGGCAGAGAGAGAGGGGGAGATAGAGAGGGGGTTAGAGAGAGGCGGGTGGGAGAGAGAGGGGCACAGAGAGAGGGGGACAGAGAGCGGGGGAGATAGATGGTTTCAGAGGGAGGGGGACAGAGAGAGGGACACAGAGAATGGGGGAGATAGAGGGGGTCAGAGACAGGGGGACAGAAATAATGGGAGGTAGAGGGGGTCAGAGAGAGGAGGACAGAGAGAGGGACACAGAGAGTGGGGAGATAGAGGAGCTCAGAGACAGAGGGGCCAGAGAGAGAGGGGAAAGAGAGAGGGGGTAAAGAGAGATGGGGGAAGAGAGGGGGCAGAGAAAGGGCGAGAGAGAGAGGGCCACAGAGAGTGGGGGAGATAGAGGTGGTCAGAGAGAGGTAGACAGAGAGAGAGGGGGAGATAGAGGGGGACAGAGAGAGGGGGTCAGAGAAAAGGGTACAGAGTGGGGGAGAAAGAGGGGACACAGAGAGGGGGGGCACAGAGAGGGGGGCAGAGTGAGAGGGGGCAGAGAGACGGCGACAGAGTTGGGGGAAGAAAGCGGGGGAGAGAGAGAGGAGGACAGATACTGGGGGAGATAAAGGGCGTCAGAGAGAGGGGCACAGAGTGAGAGAGGAGCAGAGAGAGAGGGGGGTAGAGAGAGAGAGGGGCCAGAGAGAGAGGGGGGTAGAGAGAGAGGGAGCAGAGAAAGAGGGGGGGCAGAGAGAGGGGTGAAAGTGAGGGGGGGACAGAGAGAGGGGGAGAGAGAGAGGAGGACAGATAGTGGGGGAGATAGAGGGCGTCAGAGAGATGGGCACAGAGAGAGAGGGGCACAGAGAGAGAGGGGGCAGAGAGAGAGGGGGTAGAGAGAGAGGGGGCAGAGAGAGAGGGGGCAGAGAGAGGGGTGACAGAGAGAGGGGGACAGAGAGAGAGGAACAGAGAGAGGGGAACAGAGAGAGAGGGAGACAGAGAGAGAGGGGGACAAAGATGGGGTAGAGAGAGGGCGACAGAGAGAGGGGGCAGAGAGAGTGGGGGAGAAAGAGAGGCGGGTTCGAGAGAGTGGGGGTCAGAGAGAGGAGGACAGAGAGAGAGGGGGACAAAGAGAGAGGGGCAGAGAGAGAGGCGACAGAGAGAGGGGCGGCAGAGAGAGGGGGACAGAGAGAGAGAGGGGAACAGAGAGAGAGGGGGACAGAAAGAGTTGCAGATAGTGGGGGTAAGAGGGAGGAGGTCAGAGGGAGGGGCACCGAAAGAGCGGGAGGTAGAGGGTGTCAAAGAGAGGGGGACAGAGAGAGGGGCACAGAGAGAGTGGCACAGACAGTGGGGGAGATAGAGGGGGACAGAGAAAGAGGAATCAGAGAGAGAGGGGCAGAGAGAGAGTGGGGCAGTGAGAGTGGGACAGAGTGAGGGGGACAGAGTGAGGGAGACAGAGTGGGGGGGCAGAGAGAGGGGGGAGGAGAGAGTGGGGCGGCGGAGAGAGGAGGGCAGAGAGAGGAGGGAACAGAGAGAAGGAGAAAGAGAGAGGTAGTTGGGATGGAGAGGGGGGCAGAGAGGGGGCGACTGAAAGAGGGGCAGATAGTGAGGGTCAGAGAGAGAGGGAAAGAGAGAGGGGCACAGAGAGTGGGGTGATTGAGGGAGACAGAGAGAGAGGGGCAGAGAGAGATTGGGGCAGAGAGAGTGGGACAGAGTGAGAGGGTCAGAGAGAGGGGGGACAGAGTGGGGGGGCATTGAGAGAGAGGGGACAGAGAGAGGGGGACAAAGAGAGGTGCACAGAGAGTGGGAGAGATAGAGGGGGACAGAGAGAGAGGGGCAGAGAGAGATTGGGGCAGAGAGAGTGGGACAGAGTGAGGGGGTCAGAGAGAGAGGGGGACAGAGAGGGGGCATTGAGAGAGAGGGGACAGAGAGAGGGGGACAGAGAGAGGGGGACAGAGAGAGGGGCACAGAGAGTGGGAGAGATAGAGGGGGTCAGAGAGAGAGGAGCAGAGAGAGATCCGGGCAGAGAGAGTGGAACAGAGTGAGGGTGTCAGAGAGTGAGGTGGACAGGGAGAGGGGGCACAGAGAGAGGGGCTCAGAGAGGGAGGGGAACAGAGAGAGGGGGAAAGATAGAGGCGGGTGGGAGGGTGTGGGGGGGCAGAGAGAGGGCGAGAGATAGAGGGGGAGATAGAGAGGGCAGAGGGAGGGGGACAGAGGGAGGGAAAGAGAAAGAGGGGACAGAGAGAGAGGGGGGCTGAGAGAGAGTGGGGAAGAGAGAGGGGGCAGAGAGGGGGCGATAGAGCGAGGGGGGCAGCGAGAGAGGGACAGAGAGAGAAGGGGACAGAGAGAGAGGGGGACAGAGAGAGAGGGTGGCAGAGAGAGAGGAGGAAGAGAGAGGAGGGAACAGAGAGAAGGAGAAAGAGAGAGGTAGTTGGGATGGAGAGGGGGGCAGAGAGGGGGCGACTGAAAGAGGGGCAGATAGTGAGGGTCAGAGAGAGAGGGAAAGAGAGAGGGGCACAGAGAGTGGGGTGATTGAGGGAGACAGAGAGAGAGGGGCAGAGAGAGATTGGGGCAGAGAGAGTGGGACAGAGTGAGAGGGTCAGAGAGAGGGGGGACAGAGTGGGGGGGCATTGAGAGAGAGGGGACAGAGAGAGGGGGACAGAGAGAGGTGCACAGAGAGTGGGAGAGATAGAGGGGGACAGAGAGAGAGGGGCAGAGAGAGATTGGGGCAGAGAGAGTGGGACAGAGTGAGGGGGTCAGAGAGAGAGGGGGACAGAGAGGGGGCATTGAGAGAGAGGGGACAGAGAGAGGGGGACAGAGAGAGGGGGACAGAGAGAGAGGCACAGAGAGTGGGAGAGATAGAGGGGGTCAGAGAGAGAGGAGCAGAGAGAGATCCGGGCAGAGAGAGTGGAACAGAGTGAGGGTGTCAGAGAGTGAGGTGGACAGGGAGAGGGGGCACAGAGAGAGGGGCTCAGAGAGGGAGGGGAACAGAGAGAGGGGGAAAGATAGAGGCGGGTGGGAGGGTGTGGGGGGGCAGAGAGAGGGCGAGAGATAGAGGGGGAGATAGAGAGGGCAGAGGGAGGGGGACAGAGGGAGGGAAAGAGAAAGAGGGGACAGAGAGAGAGGGGGGCTGAGAGAGAGTGGGGAAGAGAGAGGGGGCAGAGAGGGGGCGATAGAGCGAGGGGGGCAGCGAGAGAGGGACAGAGAGAGAAGGGGACAGAGAGAGAGGGGGACAGAGAGAGAGGGTGGCAGAGAGAGAGGAGGAAGAGAGAGAGTAGGGCAGAGAGTGTGGGGGCAGAGAGAGAGGTACAGAGAGAGGGGGGACAGAGAGAGGGGGAACAGAGAGAGTGGGGACAGAGAGAGGGGGGACAGAGAGAGAGGGGCAACAGAGAGAGGGAAGGCCAGAGAGAGAGGGGGACAGAGAGAGGGGGGGGGGCAGAGAGAGAGGGGCTGAGAGAGAGGGGGCAGAGAGAGGGGGGCAGAGAGAGACGGCAGAGACAGAGGTGACAGAGAGAGAGAGAGGGGAGACAGAGAGAAAAGGAGACAGATAGAGTGGGGGACAGAGCGAGGGGGGACAGAGAGAGAGGGGGGCGGAGGGAGTGGGGTCAAAGAGAGAGGGGGACAGAGAGATGGGGGTCGGAGAGAGAGGGGGACAGAGAGCGCGAGAGAGAGGGGAACAGAGAGAGAGGGGTCAGAGAGAGGGGGGCAGAGAGAGAGGGAGACAGAGAGAGGGGAACAAAGAGAGAGGGGGGACAGAGAGAAAAGGAGACAGATAGAGTGGCGGAGAGAGCGAGGGGGGACAGAGAGAGAGGGGGGCAGAGGGAGTGGGGGACAAAGAGAGAGGGGGACAAAGAGATGGGGGTCGGAGAGAGAGGGGGACAGAGAGCGCGAGAGAGAGGGGAACAGAGAGAGAGGGGTCAGAGAGAGGGGGGCAGAGAGAAGGGGGACAGAGAGAGGGGGGACAGAGAGGGGGGACAGAGAGACGGGGGAACAGAGAGAGTGGGGGGATAGAGAGTGGGGACAGAGAGAGGGGGGACAGAGAGAGAGGGGCACACAGAGAGGTGGTCAGAGAGAAGGGGGCGACAGTGAGAGGGAAGGACAGAGAGAGGGGGGGACAGAGAGAATGGGGGCAGAGAGAGAGGGGCAGAGAGAGGTGCAGAGAGAGAGGGGGCAAAGTGAGAGGGGGTCAGAGGGAGAGGGGGCAGAGAGAGGGGTCAGAGACAGAGAGAGAGGGGAACAGAGAGAGGGGGGGCAGAGAGAGAGGGGCAGAGAGAGAGGGGACAAAGAGACAGTGGGTCAGAGGGAGACGGGGGCAGAGAGAGAGGGGTCAGAGAGAGGGGGGACAGAGAGAGAGGGGGGACAGAGAGGGAGGGGACAGAGAGCGCCGACAGAGAGATGGGGGACAGAGAGGGGGGTGGACAGAGAGGGGGAGGCAGAGGGGGGGACAGAAAGGGTTGGACAGAGAGGGGGAGGCAGAGAGGGGGGCAGAGAGGGGGGTTCAGAGAGTGGTGGACAGAGAGGGGGGAATGACGGGGTAGGACAGAGGGCGGGACAGAGAGGGGGATAGAGAAGGGGGACAGAGAGAGGGGGACAGACAGAGAAGTGGACAGAGAGAGTGCAGGACAGAGAGAGAGGGGACAGAGAGAGGGGGGACAGAGAGAGAGGGGGACAGAGAGAGAGTGGTCAGAGGGAAGGCGACAGAGAGAGTGGGGGCAGTGAGAGAGAGAGGGACAGAGAGAGAGGGACAGGGAGAGGGGGGACAGAGAGAGAGGGGAACAGAGAGAGGGGGAAAGATAGAGGCGGGTGGGAGGGTGTGGGGGCAGAGGAGGGCAGAGAGAAGGCGATAGAGAAATGAGGACAGAGAGAGAAGGGGACAGAAAGTGAGGAGGACAGAAAGAGGGAAGAGAGAGGAGGGGAGAGAGGAGGGAACAGAGAGAAGGAGAAAGAGAGAGGCGGGTGGGAGGGAGGGGGGCAGAGAGAGGGCGACAGAAAGAGGGGCAGGTAGTAGGGGTCAGAGAGAGGGGGAAAGCGAGAGGGGCGCAGAGAGTTGGGGAGATAGAGGGGTACAGAGAGAGGGGGATAGAAAGAGTGAGAGGTAGAGGGCGTCAGAGAGAGAGGGACAGATAGATGGGAACAGAGAGAGGGGCCCAGAGAGTGGGGGAGATAGAGGGGGACAGAGAGAGAGGGACAGAGAGAGAGGGGGCAGAGTGAGAGGGGGGCAGAGAGGGGGGACAGAGAGAGGGGGACAGAGAGAGAGAGGCAGAGAGAGATTGGGGCAGAGAGAGTGGGACAGAGTGAGGTGGTCAGAGAGAGAAGGAAAGAGAGAGGGGGGACAGAGAGAGAGGAACAGAGAGAGGGGAACAGAGAGAGAGGGAGACAGAGAGAGAGGGGGACAAAGATGGGGTAGAGAGAGGGCGACAGAGAGAGGGGGCAGAGAGAGTGGGGGAGAAAGAGAGGCGGTTTCGAGAGAGTGGGGGTCAGAGAGAGGAGGACAGAGAGAGAGGGGGACAAAGATAGATGGGCAGAGAGAGATGCGACAGAGAGAGGGACGGCAGAGAGAGGGGGACAGAGAGAGAGAGGGGAACAGAGAGAGAGGGGGACAGAAAGAGTTGCAGATAGTGGGGGTAAGAGGGAGGAGGTCAGAGGGAGGGGCACCGAAAGAGCGGGAGGTAGAGGGTGTCAAAGAGAGGGGGACAGAGAGAGGGGCACAGAGAGAGTGGCACAGACAGTGGGGGAGATAGAGGGGGACAGAGAAAGAGGAATCAGAGAGAGAGGGGCAGAGAGAGAGTGGGGCAGAGAGAGTGGGACAGAGTGAGGTGGTCAGAGAGAGAGGGACAGAGAGAGGGGGGACAGAGAGAGGGGAACAGAGAGAGGGGAAAAGATAGAGGCGGGTGGGAGGGTGTGGGGGCAGAGAGAGGACGACAGACAGAGAGGGAGATAGAGGGGGACAGAGGGAGGTGGTCAGAGAGTGATAGACAGAGAGAGTGGAACAGAGAGAGTGCACAGAGAGTGGGAGAGAGAGGGGTTCAGAGAGAGGGGGTCGGAGAGAGGAGGAGATAGAGGGGGCAGAGGGAGGGGGACAGAGGGAGGGGAACAGAAAGAGGGGGACAGAGAGAGAGGAGGCAGAGAGAGATGGGCATGGAGAGAGGGACATATAGAGAAGGGGACAGAGAGAGAGGGGATAGAGAGAGAGGGGGTCAGAGTGAGTGGGGTCAGAGAGAAGGCGACAAAGAGAGTGGGGGACAGTGGGAGAGAGGGAAACAGAGAGAGGGGGGACAGAGAGAGAAGGGGATAGAGAGAGATGGGGCAGAGAGAGTGGGGGGAACAGAGAGAGGGGGACAGAGAGAGAGGCGGGTGGGAGAGAGGGGGGACAGAGAGAGGGGGACAGAGAGAGGGAGAGATAGTGGGGGTCAGAGAGAGGGGGATAGAGAGAGAGGGGGAGACAGAGAGAGAGGGGAACAGAGAGAGAGGGGTCAGAGAGAGAGAGGGGGCAGAGAGAGAGGGAGACAGAGAGAGGGGAACAAAGAGAGAGGGGGGACAGAGAGAGGGGGGACAGAGAGGGGGGACAGAGAGACGGGGGAAAGAGAGAGTGGGTGGATAGAGATTGGGGACAGAGAGAGGGTGGACAGAGAGAGAGGGGCACACAGAGAGGTGGTCAGAGAGAAGGGGGCGACAGTGAGAGGGAAGGACAGAGAGAGAGGGGGACAGAAAGAGAGGGGGCAGAGAGAGAGGGGCAGAGAGAGAGGGGCAGAGAGAGAGGGGGCAAAGAGAGAGGGGGTCAGAGGGAGAGGGGGCAGAGAGAGGGGTCAAAGACAGAGAGAGGGGGGGATAGAGAGAGAGGGGGACAGAGGGAGACAGGGGACAGAGGGGGGGCAGAGAGGGCGGACAGAGAGAGGGGGGACAGAGAGGGGGGTGGACAGAGAGGGCGAAGCAGAGGGGGGGACAGAGAGGGGGCAGAGAGGGGGGTTCAGAGAGTGGTGGGCAGAGAGGGGGGAAAGACGGGGTAGGACAGATGGCGGGACAGAGAGAGGGATAGAGAGGTGGGACAGAGAGAGGGGGACAGACAGAGAAGTGGACAGAGAGAGTGGGGGACAGTGAGAGAGAGAGGGACAGAGAGAGGGGGGACAGAGAGAGGGGGGACAGAGAGAGAGGGGAACAGAGAGAGGGGGAGAGATAGAGGCGGGTGGGAGGGTCTGGGGGCAGAAGAGGGCAGAGAGAAGGCGATAGAGAGATGAGGACAGAGAGAGAGGGCGGCAGAGAGAGTGGGACAGAGAGAGGGGGGACAGAGAGAGAGGGTAAGAGAGAGAGGGGAACAGAGAGAGAGGGGGCAGGGAGAGAGGGAGACAGAGAGAGGGGAACACAGAGAGAGGGGAACACAGAGACAGGGGGTCAGAGAGAGGAGGTCGGAGAGAGGAGGGACAGAGAGAGGGGCAGAGAGAGAGGGGGGCAGAGAGATGGGGCAGACAGAGGGGGGCAGAGAGAGAAGGAGACAGAGAGAGAGGGGGACAGTCAGGGGGGAACAGAGAGAGGGGTGGACAGAGAGTTGGAGGCAGAGGGGGGGCAGAGAGGGGGGACAGAGAGGGGGGACAGAGAGGCGATAGAGAGATGAGGACAGAGAGAGAGGGCGGCAGAGAGAGGGAGACAGAGAGAGAGGGGAACAGAGAGAGAGAGTGTTCAGAGAGAGAGGGGGCAGAGAGAGAGAGAGAGACAGAGAGAGGGGAACATAGAGAGAGGGGGGACAGAGAGGGGGGAAGAGGGGGTACGACAGAGGGGAGACAGAGGAGGGACAGAGAGGGGGGACAGAGAGGGGGGACAGAGAGGGGGGACAGAGAGGCGATAGAGAGATGAGGACAGAGAGAGAAGTGGACAGAGAGAGTGCAGGACACAGAGAGAGGGGACAGAGAGAGGGGGGACAGAGAGAGAGGGGGTCAGAGTGAGAGGGGTCAGAGAGAAGGCGACAGAGATATTGGGGGACAGTGAGAGAGAGGGGAACCGAGAGAGGGGGGGCAGAGAGAGGAGGGACAGAGAGAGAAGGGGACAGAGAGATGTCGACAGAGAGAGGATGACAGATAGAGGGGGGGACAGAGAGAGAGGGGGCAGAGAGAGAGGCGGGTGGGAGAGAGAGGGGGTTAGAGAGAGGCGGGTGGGAGAAAGGGGGTACAGAGAGAGGGAGACAGAGAGAGAGAGAGATAGTCGGGGTCAGAGAGAGGTGGGATAGAGAGAGAGGGGGACAGGGAGAGTGGGGGACAGAGAGAGTGCGGAACAGAAAGGGGTGGACATAAAGGGGGGGCAGAGATAGTGGGGGACAGAGAGAGAGGGGGACAGAGAGAGAGGAGGGCTGAGAGGGAGGAGGGCAGAGAGAAGGCGAGAGAGAGATGAGGACAGAGAGAGAAGGGGACAGAAAGTGAGGAGGACAGAGAGAGAGGGAGAGAGAGAGGGGGAGAGAGAGGGGGGACAGAGAGAGTGGGGGACAGAGAGAAAGGGGGGAGGGGAGGGAGGGGAGGGAAAGAGAGAGGGGGCAGAGAGAGAGTGGGGAACAGAGAGAGGGGGATAGAGAGAGAGAGGCGGTTGGGAGAGAGGGGGGGTTAGAGAGAGGCGGGTGGGAGAAAGGGGGACAGAGAGCGGGGGACAGAGAGAGGGAGAGATGGGGGGGTCAGAGAGAGGGGGACAGAGAGAGGGTGACAGAGGGAGGGGGACAGAGGGAGGGGGACAGAGATAGAGGGGACAGAGAGAGGGTAACAGAGAGTGTGGGATATAGAGGGGGTCAGAGAGAAGGGGAATAGAGAGGGGGCATAGAGAGGTGATCAGAGAGAGAATGGGGACAGAGAGAGAGTGGGACAGTGAGGAGAGACAGAGGGACGTGGGTGGGGGCGAGAGGGGGTCAGAGAGAGGTGGACAGAGAGGGGGGAGACAGAGGGGACAGACAGTGGGGGTCAGAGAGAGGGGTACAGAGTGGGGGAGAGAGAGGGGGTCAGAGGGAGTGGGACAGAAAGAATGGGAGGTAGAGGGGGTCAGAGAGAGAAGGACAGATAGTGGGGGAGATAGAGGGTGTCAGAGAGAGGGGGACAGAAACAATGGGAGGTAGAGGGGGTCAGAGAGAGGAGGACAGATAGTGGGGGAGATAGAGGGCGTCAGAGAGAGGGGGACAGAGAGAGTGGCCCAGAGAGTGGGGGAGATAGAGGGGGTCAGAGAGAGCGGGACAGAAAGAATGGGAGGTAGGGGGGTCAGACAGAGGGGGACAGAGAGTGGAGGACAGATAGTGGGGGAGATAGAGGGCATCAGAGAGAGGGGGACAGAGAGAGAGGCACAGAGAGAGAGTGGGGACAGAGAGAGAGAGGGGCACAGAAAGAGAGGGGGTAAGAGTGAGATGGGGGCAGAGAGAGAGGGGGCAGAGAGAGGGGGGCAGAGAGAGGGGGACAGAGAAAAGGGCACAGAGAGAGGGGGACAGAGAGAGAGGGGACAGAGAGTGGGGAAGATAGAGGGGGCAAAGAGAGGGGTCAGAGAGAGAGGGGACAGAGAGTGAGGGAGATGTGTGCGTTAGAGAGAGAAGGGGACAGAGAGAGAGGGGGCAGAGAGATGGCGACAGAGAAATGGCGACAGAGAGAGGGTGACAGAGAGGGGGGCAGAGAGCAGAGGAGAGTGAGAGGGGACAGATAGAGGGAAAAGAGGGAGGGGGACATAGAGAGAAGCTGGTGGGAGAGAGAGGGGGTTAGAGAGAGAGGCGGGTGGGAGAGAGAGGGGGACAGGGAGAGGGGGACAGAGAGAGGGAGAGATAGATGGGTTCAGAGGGAGGGGGCAGAGAGAGGAGCACAGAGAATGAGGGAGATAGAGGGGGTCAGAGAGAGAGGGACAGAAAGAATTGGAAGTAGAGGGGGTCAGAGAGAGGGGGACAGAGAGAGAGGCACAGAGAGTGGGGGAGATAGAGGGGACAGAAAGAGGGGCACAGAGAGAGAGGGGACTGAGAGAGGGGGGGAAGAGAGGGGGGGAAAGAGAGAGGGGGGAAAGAGAGAGGGGGAAGAGAGGGGGCAGAGAGAGAGGGCGAGAGAGAGAGGGCCACAGAGAATGAGGAAAATAGAGGTGGTCAGAGAGAGGTAGACAGAGAGAGAGGGGGGAATAGGGTGGACAGAGCGCGGGACAGAGAGTGGGGCTCAGAGAGAAGGCTACAGAGTGGGGGAGGGAGAGGGTACACAGAGTTTGGGGGCATGGAGAGGGGGCAGAGTGAGAGGGGGCAGAGAGACTGCGAAAGAGAGGTGGGAAGAGAGCGGTGGAGAGAGAGAGGAGGACAGATAGTCGGGGAGATAGAGGGCGTCAGAGAGAAGGGCACAGAGAGGGAGAGGGGCACAGAGAGAGGGGGGGACAGAGAGAGAGGGGGGCAGAGAGAGCGGTGACAGAGAGAAGAGGGAATAGAGAGAGAGGGGCAGAGAGAGAGGTGACAGAGAGAGGGGGACAGAGAGAGGGAGAGAGAGAGAGGATGACAGATAGTGGAGGACATACAGGGCGTCAGAGAGAGGGGCACGGAGAGAGAGGCAGACAGAGAGAGAGGGGGCAGAGAGTGAGGGGGGCAGAGAGATGGGGACAGAGAGAGGGGGGACAGAGAGAGAGAGAGATAGAGGGGTTCAGAGAGAGAGGGACAGAGAGAGGGCACAGAGAGTGGGGGAGATAGTGGGGGTCAGAGAGAGGGGACCAGAAAGAATGCGAGATAGAGGGTGTCAGAGAGAGGCGGACATAGAGAGCGGCACAGAGATCGAGGGGACAGAGAGAGAGAGGGGGACAGAGAGAGAGGGGACAGAGAGTGGTGGTGATAGAGGGGGTCAGAGAGAGGGGGAACAGAGGGGGTCAGAGAGAGGGGGAGATAGAGGGGGTCAGAGAGAGGGAGACAGAAAGAATGGGAGATAGAGGGTTTCAGAGAGAGGGGGACATAGAGAGGGGAATAGGAGAGAGAGGGGTCAGAGAGAGGGGGAGATATAGGAGGTCAGAGAGAGGGGGAACAGAGACGGGGGGCAGAGAGAGGGGAACAGTGAGGAGGTACAGAGAGAGGCGAGTGGGAGGGAGAAGGGTTGAGAGAGAGGGCGACAGAGAGAGGGGGGCAGAGAGTGGGGGAGATGGGGGGTGTCAGAGAGAGAGAGAGCGACAGAGAGAGAGGGGGCAGAGAGTTGGCGACAGAGAGAGGATGACAGAGAGAGGGTGGGGCAGAGAGAGAGGGGGCAGAGAGATGGCGACAGAGAGGGGGAGAGAGAGAGAGGGGCAGAGAGGGGGACAGAGAGAGGAGGACAGAGGGAGAGGGACAGAGAGAGGGGCACAGAGAGTGGGCATATCGAGGGGGTCAGAGAGAGTTGGGACAGAGGGAGAGGGGACAGAGAGTGGGGGAGATATTGGGGGTCAGAGAGAGGGGGAACAGAGACGGGGGGCAGAGAGAGGGGTACAGTGAGGAGGTACAGAGAGAGGCGAGTGGGAGGGAGAGGGGGTGAAAGAGAGGTCGACAGAGAGAGAAGGACAGAGAGTGGGGGAGATGGGGAGTGTCAGAGAGAGAGAGCGACAAGAGAGAGGGGGCAGAGAGATGGCGACAGAGAGAGGATGACAGAGAGAGGGTGGGGCAGAGAGAAAGGGTGCAGAGAGATGGCGACAGAGAGGGGGAGAGAGAGAGGGGACAGAGAGAGGGGGACAGAGAGAGGGGGACTGAGGGAGGGGGACAGAGAGAGAGGGGACAGAGAGAGAGGGGACAGAGAGTGAGGGATATAGAGAGGGTCAGAGAGATGGGTAATAGAGAGGGGGGCAGAGAGAGGCGAACAGAGAGAGTGGGGCCAGCGAGAGGGGGACAGAGGGAGGTGTACAGAGGGTGGGGGACAGTGAGGAGGTACAGAGAGAGGTGCGTGGGAGAGAGAGGGGGTCAGAGAGAGGGCGACAGAGAGAGGGGGACAGAGAGAGGGGGAGATGGGGGTTCCGAGAGGGGGAGTCAGAGGGGGACAGAGAGTGGGGGACAGAGAGAGGGGGACAGGTCGTGGGGAGAGAGGGGGTCAGAGAGAGCGGGACAGATAGAGAGGGGGACAGAGAGAGGGGGACAGAGAGAGGGGGACAGAGAGAGGGGGAGATGGGGGTTCCGAGAGGGGGAGTCAGAGGGGGTCAGAGAGAGGGCGACAGAGAGAGGGGGACAGAGAGAGGGGGAGATGGGGGTTCCGAGAGGGGGAGTCAGAGGGGGACAGAGAGTGGGGGACAGAGAGAGGGGGACAGGTCGTGGGGAGAGAGGGGGTCAGAGAGAGCGGGACAGATAGAGAGGGGGACAGAGAGAGGGGGACAGAGAGAGGGGTAGATAGAGGGCGTCAGAGGGAGAGGGACAGAGAGAGGTCCACAGAGAGTGGGGAGATAGAGGGTGACAGAGAGAGGGGGCAGAAAGAATGGGAGGTAGAGGGGGACAGAGAGAGGGGCACAGAGAGAGAGAGTGGGGTACAGAGAGAGAGGGGGACAGAGAGAGGGGCAGAGGGAGGGTAACAGAGGGAGGGGGACAGAGAGAGAGGGGACTGAGAGAGAGGGAACAGAGAGTGGGAGATATAGAGGGTGTCAAAGAGAGGGGGAATATAGAGGGGGGCAGAGAGAGGTGAACAGAGAGGTTGGGGACAGAGAGGGGGGTAAAAAGAGAGGGGGAAAGAGGGAGGGGACAGTGAGGAGGCACAGAGAGAGGTGGGTGGGAGAGAGAGGGGGTCAGAGAGAGGGCGACAGAGAGAGGGGGTCAGAAAGGGAGGAGATGGGGTTCAGAGAGGGGGAGACAGAAGGGGACAGAGAGTGGGGGTCAGAGAGAGAGGTACAGAGTGGGGGAGAGAGAGGGGGTCAGAGAGAGGCGGACAGAGAGAATGGGGGACAGATAGAGGTGGACAGAGAGAGGGGGAGATAGAGGGTGTCAGAGAGAGGGGGACAGAAAGAATGGGAGGTAGGGGTTTCAGAGAGAGGGGGACAGAGTGGAGGACAGATAGTGGGGGAGATAGAGGGCGGCAGAGAGAGAGGGACAGAGAGAGGGCCACAGAGTGAGAGTGGGGACAGAGAGAGAAGGGGACAGAAAGAGAGGGGGAAGAGAGAGATTGGGGCAGAGAGAGAGAGGGGGCAGAGAGTGGGAGGAAGAGAGAGAGGGGACAGAGAGTGGGGGAGATATAGGGGGTCAGAGAGAGGGGGAACAGAGACGGGGGGCATAGAGAGGGGGACAGTGAGGAGGTACAGAGAGAGGGCGAGTGGGAGGGAGAGGGGGTGAGAGAGAGGGCGACAGAGAGAAGGGGACAGAGAGAGCGGGAGATGGGGGGTGTCAGAGAGAGAGAGCGACAGAAAGAGAGGGGGCAGAGAGATGGCGACAGAGAGAGGGTGGGGCAGAGAAAGAAGGGGCAGAGAGATGGCGACAGAGAGGGGGAGAGAGAGAGGGGACAGAGAGATGGTGACAGAGAGAGGGGGACAGAGGGAGAGGGACAGAGAGAGGGGCACAGAGAGTGGGGGATATAGAGGGGGTCAGAGAGATGGGGACAGAAAGAATGGGAGATAGAGGGTGTCAGAGAGAGGGGGACATAGATAGTGGCATAGAGAGGGAGAGGGGACAGAGAGAGAAGGGTGACAGAGACAGGGGGACAGAGAGAGTGGGGTCAGAGAGAGAGGGGGACAGAAAGAGGTGGAGTTAGAGGGGGTCAGAGGGAGGGGGACAGAGGGAGGGGCACAGAGAGTGGGGATAATAGAGGGGTTCAGAGAGAGGGGGACAGAAAGAGCGGGAGGTTTAGGGTGTCAAAGAGAGGGGGACAGAGAGAGGGGGAGATAGAGGGGGACAAAGAGAGGGGGACAGAGATTGGGGGTCAGAGAGAGGGGTACAGAGTGGGGGAGAGAGAGGGGATCACAGAAAGGGGGACAGACAGAGAGGGGGACAGAGAGAGGGGACCAGAGAGAGGGGGAGGTAGAGGGGTTCAGAGGGAGAGGGACAGAGAGAGGCGCACAGAGAGTGGGGGAGCTAGAGGGAGTCAGAGAGAGAGGAACAGTAAGAATGGGAGATAGAGGGAGTCAGAGAGAGGGGAACATAGAGAGGGGCATAGAGAGTGAGGGGGGACAGAGAGAGAGAGGGGACAGAGAGAGAAGGGACAGAGAGCGAGGGGACACAGTGAGAGTGGACAGAGTGAGGGGGCAGAGAGAGGGTGACAGAGAGAGGCGGACAGAGAGAGAGGGGACAGAGAGAGAGGGGACAGAGAGTGGGGGAGATAGAGGAGGTGAGAGAGAGGGGAAACAGAGACGGGGAGAAGAGAGAGGGGGAAAGTGAGGAGGTACAGAGAGATGCGTTTGGGAGGGAGACGGGGCGAGAGAGAGGGCGACAGAGAGGGGTCAGAGTGTGGGGGAGATGAGGGGTGCGACAGAGATTGAGGGGACAGAGAGATGGCAACAGAAAGTGGGTGAGAGAGAGAGGTTGGGGCAGAGAGAGAGGAGGAAGAGAGAGAGTGACAGAGAGGGGGAGAGAGAGAGCGGACAGAAGGATGGGGACAGAGAGAGGGGGACAGAGGGAGGGGGACAGAGGAAGGGGGAAAGAGAGAGAGGGGACAGAGAGAGAGGGGACAGAAAGTGGGGGACATAGAGGGGGTCAGAGAGAAGGGGAATAGAGAGGGGGGCAGAGAGAGGTGAACAGAGAGAGTGGGGACAGAGAGAGAGGGGGACAGTGAGGAGGTACAGAGGGACGTGGGTGGGAGGGAGAGGGGGCAGAGAGAGGTCGACAGAGAGAGAGGAGGACAGAGAGAGGGGGAGATGGGGGGTAAGAGAGAGGTGGACAGAGAGAGGGGAAGACAGAGGGAGACAGAGAGTGGGGGTCAGAGAGAGGGGTACAGAGTGAGGGCGACAGAGAGGGTCAAGAGAGAGGGGAGATGGAGGGGGTCAGAGAGAGGGGACAGAAAGAATGGGAGGTAGAGGGGGTCAGAGAGAGGGGGACAGAGAGAGGAGGACAGATAGTGGGGGAGATAGAGGGCGTCAGAGAGATGGGGACAGAGATAGAGGCACAGAGAGTGGGGGAGATAGAGGGCGTCAGAGAGAGAGGGACAGAGAGAGAGGCACAGAGAGAGAGTGGGGGACAGAGAGAGAGGGGGACAGAGAGAGAGGGGGAAGAGAGAGATGGGGCAGAGAGAGAGATGGGGCAGAGAGAGAGGGGGGCAGAGAGAGAGGGGGCAGAGAGAGGGGTGACAGAGAGAGGTGCACAGAGAGAGGGGGACAGAGACAGAGGGGACAGAGAGTGGGGGAGATAGAGGGGATCAGAGAGAGGGGGACATAGAGAGAGGGAGATAGATGGGTTCAGAGGGAAGGGGACAGAGAGAGGGGCACAGAGAATGGGGGAGATAGAGGGGGTCAGAGAGAGGAGGACAGAAAGAATGGGAAGTAGAGGGGGTCAGAGAGAGAGGGGACAGAGAGAGAGGGGACAGAGAGAGGGGGAAAGAGAGAGGGGGAAAGAGAGAGGGGGGAAAGAGAGGGGGAAAAGAGAGGGGGCAGAGAGAGGGCGAGAGAGAGAGAGGGCCAAAGAGCGTGGGGGAGATAGAGGTGGTGAGAGAGAGGTAGACAGAGAGAGAGGGGGAGATAGGGGGGACTGAGAGAGGGGGACAGAGAGTGGGGGTCAGAGAGAAGGGTACAGAGTTGGGGAGGGAGAGGGGACACAAAGTTTGGGGGCACAGAGAGGGGGGCAGAGTGAGTGGGGGCAGAGAGACGGCGACAGAGAGGGGGCAAGAGCGTGGGGGAGAGATAGAGGAGGACAGATAGTCGGGGAGATAGTGAGCTTCAGAGAGAGGGGCACAGAGAGAGAGAGGGGCAGAGAGAGATGGGGCAGACGGAGGGGGACAGAGTGAGGGGGGCAGAGAGAGACGGGGCAGAGAGAGAGGGGAAAGAGAGGGGGTGAAGAGAGAGGTGGGGGGACAGAGAGAGGGGGTGACAGAGAGAGAGGGGACAGAGAGGGGGGGACAGAGAGAGAGGGCAGAGAGAGAGGGGCACAGAAAGAGGGGCACAGAGAGGGGGCACAGAAAGGGGGGCACAGAGAGGGGGCTCAGAGAGGGGAACAGAGTGTGACAGAGCGGGGGCTACTGAGAGTGGGGGAGATAGAGTGGGACAAAAAGAGAGGGGACAAAAAGAGGGGGAGGTAGACGGGGTTAGAGGGAGGGGGACAGAGAGTAGGGTACTGAGAGTGGGGCAAAAAGAGAGGGAACAAAAAGAGGCGGACGTAGAGGGGGTCAGAGGGAGGGGTAGAGAGAGGGGGGTACAGAGAGTGGGGGAGATAGAGGGGAACAAAAACAGGGGACAAAAAGATGCGGAGGTAGAGGGGGTCAGAGGGAGGGGGACAGATAGTGGGGCACAGAGAGTGGGGGTCATAGAGGGGGACAGAGAGAGGGGGGACAGAGAGAGGGGGGACAGAGAGAGAGTGGGTGACAGAGAGAGAGAAAGGGGGACAGAGAGAGAGGGGGGGACAGAGAGAGGAAGGGACAGGGAGGGGGGCAGAGAGAGACGGGACAGAGTGTAGCGGAGATCGAGGGAGTCAGAGAGAGGGGGTCAGAGAGAGGGGGAACAGAGAGGGGGGCCAGAGAGAGGGAGACAGAGAGAGGGGGGCAGAGGGGTGGGCGCAGTGAGGGGGTACAGAGAGAGGCGGGTGGAACAGAGTGGGGACAGAGAGAGGGAGACAGAGAGAGAGGGGGACAGAAAGATGGGGCGACAGAGAGAGGGGCGACAGAGAGACGGGTGACAAAGGGTGAGACAGGAGGTGGGTCAGGGGGGACAGGGGTAGACATGGGGGGACAGAGGGGGAATAGATGGGGGACAGAGAAGTGGGGACAGAAAAGGGGGGCAGATAAGGGGGGACAGAGAGAGGCGGACAGAGGGGGAGGACAGAGGGGGGCAGAGTGGGGTGTACAGAGAGGGGGGTACAGAGATGGGGGTACAGAGATGGGGGATTCAGAGAGGGAGGACAAAGAGAGGGGGGACAGAGAGAGGGGGACAGAGAGAGGGTGGGACGGGGGCACAGGAGTGGTGTCGGGGGGTACAGGGGGGACAGAGGGGGGACAGAGAAGGGGGGCAGAGAAGGGGGGACAGAGAGGGGGGAACGGGGTGGGGACAGTGAGAGGGGGGCGACAGAGAGAGACGGGCGACAGAGGGGGAGGCAGGACGGGGGTCAGGGGGGACAGGGGTAGACGGGGGGACAGAAGGGGGTCAGAGGGGGGACAGAGAAGGGGTGTCAGAGAAGGGGGGCAGAGAAGGGGGGAAAGAGAGAGAGGGACAGAGGGGGCAGGGTGGGGGGTACAGAGAGGGGGTTACAGGGAGGGGGTACAGAGATGGGGGTTACAGAGAGGGGGTACAGAGAGAGGGACAGAGAGAAGGGGACAGAGAGAGTGGGGACAGAGAGAGGGTGGGACGGGGGGACAGGAGGGGTGTCGGGGGGGTTCATGGGGGGGCAGAGGGTGGGGGAACAGAGAAGGGGAGGACAGAGAAGTGGGTACAGCGAGGGGGGTACAGAGAGGGGAGACAGAGAGAGAGGGGGGACAGAGAGAGGAGCACAGAGAGAGAGCGGGACAGAGACAGAGCGGGACAGAGAGAGAGAGGAGCAGAGAGAGATGGGGGCAGACGGAGGAGGACAGAGTGAGAGGGGAAGAGCGAGGGGGGGACAGGGGGGGACAGAGAGAGAGAGAGGGGGGGAAAGAGAGAGAGAGCGGGACTGAGTGTAGGGGCCAGAGAGAGGGGGTGACAGAGAGACAGGGGGGGACAGAGAGAGAAGGAGATAGATAGAGAGACAGGGACAGAGAGAGAGGGGTGAGAGAGAGGGTGACAGAGAAAGGGGGGGAGACAGAGAGAGGGGGGTCATAGAGACGGGGGTCAGAGAGAGGGGGGACAAAGAGAGCGGGACAGAGAGAGGGGTGCCGGCGGATATGGGGCAGACGGAGGGGGACAGAGTGAGAGGGGCAGAGAGAGACGGGTCAGAGAGAGAGAGGAGAAAGAGGAGAGGGGACAGACAGAGAGAGAGAGGGGGGACAGAGTGAGGGGGCAGAGAGAGTTGGGGACAGAGAGAGAGGGGGACAGAGAGAGGGGCACAGAGAGAGAGGAGGACAGAGAGAGAGAGGGGGAGAGAGAGAGGGTGACAGAGAGAGGGGAGGGACAGAGAGAGGGGAGACAGAGAGGGGGGAAGGGGGGACAGAGGGTGGGGGACAGAGAAGGGGGGGCAGAGAAGGGGGGACAGAGAAGCGGGGTTCAGACAGGGGGGTACAGGGGGGCAGAGAGCGCGGGACAGAGAGAGAGGGGCAGAGAGACAGATGGGGGCAGACGGAGGGGGCAGAGTGAGAGGGGCAGAGAGAGGGGGCAGAGAGAGACGGGAAAGAGAGAGGGGGCAGAGAGTGGGCGAAAGAGAAAGGGGGACAGAGAGAGGGGGACAGACAGAGAGCGAGAGGGGGACAGAGAGAGAGCGGGACAGAGAGAGAGAGGGGCAGAGAGAGTTGGTGGCAGACGGAGGGGGACAGAGTGAGGGGGGCAGAGAGAGGGGACAGAGAGAGGGGACAGAGAGAGGGGTACAGAGAGAGGGTGATATAGAAGGGGGCAGTGAGAGAGGGGGCAGAGAGATGGCGACAGAGAGAGGGTGACAGAGAGAGAGGGGGATAGAGAGGGGGAGACAGAGAGGGTGGCAGAAAGAGGCGTCAGAGAGAGGGGGATAGAGAGAGAGGAGGACAGAGAGAGGGAGGGGGGCAGAGAGAGGGCGACAGAGAGGGGGGACACCGAGAGAAGGAGCAGAGAGGGATGGGGACAGAGAGAAGGGGGCAGTGAGAGAGGGAGTCAGAGAGAGGTGTACAGAGAGTGGGCGACAGAAAGTGGGTGGTAAGAGATGGAGGTGGACAGAGAGAGAGGAGAAAGAGAGAGGCGGGTGGAAGGTAACAGGGGTCAGAGACGGGGACAGAGAGAGGGGGACAGACAAAGGGGAACGTGGGGGACAGAGAGAGGGGGGACGGAGAGGGGGGAACAGAGAGAGAGGGGGTGGAAGGGAGAGGGGGGCAGAGAGAGGACGACAGAGAGAGGGGCACAGAGAGTGGGGGAGATAGAGGTGGTCAGAGAGAGTGCGATGTAGAGGGGGACAGAGAGAGGGGGACAGAGAGGGGGGAGAGAGAGAGGGGGACAGAGAGAGAGGGACAGAGAGAGGGGGACAGACAGGGGGCAGAGAGAGGGGGGGACTGAGAGAGGGGTACAGAGAGAGAGGGGGACAGAGAGAGGGGGGACAGAGAGAGAGGGGGACAGAGAGAGAGGGGAACAAAGAAGGGTGATAGAGAGGCGGGTGACAGAGAGAGGGTGAATGAGCGGTGGTCAAACGGAGGGGGACGGAGAGTGGGGCACAGAGAGTGGGGGAGACAGAGGGGGTCAGAGAGAGGAGGACAGAGAGAGGGGTTCAGAGAGTGGGAGAGATAGAGGGGGACAGAGAGAGGGATAAAAAAGACGGGGAGGTAGAGGGGGTCAGAGGGAGGGGGACAGAGAGCGAGGGGGACAGAGAGTGGGGGAGATAGAGGAGGTCAGAGAGACGGGTCAGAAAGAGGAGAAGGTGGAGGGCATCAGAGAGACAGGGGGACAGAGACGGGGGGGGACAGAGAGAGGTTGGGACAGAGAGAGGGGGGACAGAGAGGGGTGACAGAGAGATGGAGACAGAGATGGGGGGACAGAGAGAGCGGGACGGTGGGCGGAAACAGAGAGAGGTTGGGTCAGAGAGAGGTGGGACAGAGAGAGGGGGATATAGATGGGGGGAAGAGAGAGAGGGGTGACAGAGAGAGAGGGAAAGAGAGGGGGGTCAGAGAGGGGGATGGACAGAGGGGGATGGGGTCAGAGGTGGGGGCAGGGAAGGACGGTGAGGGAGTGGACAGAGAGAGGAGGGACAGAGAGGGAGGACAGAAAGAGATGGTCACAGAGAGCATAGGGACAGATAGAGATAGGGAACAGAGAGAGTGGGGACAGAGAGACGGGGACACAGGGAGAGGCGACAGAGAGGGGGCAGAGAGAGCGCGACAGAGGGAGGGGCACAGAGAGACGGAGGGACAGAGAGAGGGGGGACAGAGAGGGGGGAACAGAGAGAGGTGGGGGCAGAGAGAGGTGGGGACAGAGAGAGGGGGGAGAGATAGGGGGGACAGAGAGAGAGGGGGACAGCGTGAGAGGGGGAGAGAGAGGGGGGACAGAGAGGGGGGAGGAGAGAGGGGGACAGAGTGAGAGGGGGACAGAGAGCGAGGGGGACAGAGAGAGAGGGGGACAGAGAGGGGGGAGGACAGAGGCGAGACAGAGAGAGAGGGGTACAGAGAGAGAGGGGGACAGAGAGAGGGGGGACAGAGAGAGAGGGGGACAGAGAGAGAGGGGAACAAAGAAGGGTGATAGAGAGGCGGGTGACAGAGAGAGGGTGAATGAGCGGTGGTCAAACGGAGGGGGACGGAGAGTGGGGCACAGAGAGTGGGGGAGACAGAGGGGGTCAGAGAGAGGAGGACAGAGAGAGGGGTTCAGAGAGTGGGAGAGATAGAGGGGGACAGAGAGAGGGATAAAAAAGACGGGGAGGTAGAGGGGGTCAGAGGGAGGGGGACAGAGAGCGAGGGGGACAGAGAGTGGGGGAGATAGAGGAGGTCAGAGAGACGGGTCAGAAAGAGGAGAAGGTGGAGGGCATCAGAGAGACAGGGGGACAGAGACGGGGGGGGACAGAGAGAGGTTGGGACAGAGAGAGGGGGGACAGAGAGGGGTGACAGAGAGATGGAGACAGAGATGGGGGGACAGAGAGAGCGGGACGGTGGGCGGAAACAGAGAGAGGTTGGGTCAGAGAGAGGTGGGACAGAGAGAGGGGGATATAGATGGGGGGAAGAGAGAGAGGGGTGACAGAGAGAGAGGGAAAGAGAGGGGGGTCAGAGAGGGGGATGGACAGAGGGGGATGGGGTCAGAGGTGGGGGCAGGGAAGGACGGTGAGGGAGTGGACAGAGAGAGGAGGGACAGAGAGGGAGGACAGAAAGAGATGGTCACAGAGAGCATAGGGACAGATAGAGATAGGGAACAGAGAGAGTGGGGACAGAGAGACGGGGACACAGGGAGAGGCGACAGAGAGGGGGCAGAGAGAGCGCGACAGAGGGAGGGGCACAGAGAGACGGAGGGACAGAGAGAGGGGGGACAGAGAGGGGGGAACAGAGAGAGGTGGGGGCAGAGAGAGGTGGGGACAGAGAGAGGGGGGAGAGATAGGGGGGACAGAGAGAGAGGGGGACAGCGTGAGAGGGGGAGAGAGAGGGGGGACAGAGAGGGGGGAGGAGAGAGGGGACAGAGTGAGAGGGGGACAGAGAGCGAGGGGGACAGAGAGAGAGGGGGACAGAGAGGGGGGAGGACAGAGGCGAGACAGAGAGAGAGGGGTACAGAGAGAGAGAGGTACAGAGAGGGGAACAGAGGGGGGAATAGAGAGGGGGATAGAGAGAGGGAGACAGAGAGAGGGGGGACAGAGAGAGGGGACAGAGAGGGGGGACAGAGAGGGGGGAGAGAGAGAGGGGGAGAGAGAGAGACGGGGACAGAGAGACGGGGACGAGAGGGGGAACAGAGGGAGGGGAGACAGAGTGAGGGGGGATAGAGGGAGGGGGTGACAGGGAGGGACAGAGGGGGGACAGAGAGGCGGGGACAGATGGGGGAACAGAGAGGGTGGACTGGGAGGGGGGTACAGAGAGGGGGGCAACAGAGAAAGAGGGGGACAGAGAGAGAGGGGGAAAGAGAGAGGGGACAGAGAGAGAGTGGGAGAGAGGGGGGACAGAGAGAGGGGGATATAGAGGGGGTCAGAGAGAGGAGAAAAGAGAGAGAGGGGACAGAGAGTGGGGGTAGATAGAGGGGGTCAGAGAGAGGGGACAGAGAGAGGGGGACGTACAGGGAGTAAGAGGGAGGGTCTACAGAGAGTGGGGGAGACAGAGGGGGACAGAGAGAGGGGGGGACAGAGAGAGAAGGGGGCAGAGAGACGGGGACAGAGAGACGGGGACAGAGAGAAGGGGACAGAGAGTGGGGGGATGGAGAGAGTGAGGGACAGATAGTGGGCGGGGGGGACGGAGAGGGAGAGGACAGAGAGAGGAGGGACAGAGGGGGGACAGTAAAAGATGGGGACAGAGAGAGCACGGGGACAGAGAGACGGGGACAGAGGGGGGGTGACAGAGTTGGGGGGACAGAGGGAGTGGTGAGAGAGAGCGGGCAGAGAGAGGGTAACAGACAGAGGGGGACAGAGGGAGGGGGACAGAGGGGGGACAGTAAGAGATGGGGACAGAGAGAGGGGGACAGGGGGTGGTGAAAGAGTTGGGGGGACAGAGGGAGTGGTGACAGAGAGCGGGCAGAGAGAGGGGGGAAAGAGAGGGGGGAAAGAGAGGGGGGCACAGAGAGACCGGGACAGAGAGAGAGAGGGGAACAGAGAGACAGGGGGGCAGAGAGTGAGTGGGACAGAGAGAGCGGGGCACAGAGTGAGAGAGGCACAGAGAGAGAGGGGCAGAGAGAGAGCGGGGGCAGAGAGAGAGGGGGCAGAGAGTGAGTGGGACAGAGAGAGGGTGGCACAGAGTGAGAGGGGCACAGAGAGAGGGGGCAGAGAGAGGGGGGGCAGAGAGAGAGGGGGTCAGTGAGAGGGGGGACAGAGCGGGGGAGAGAGAGGGCGACAGAGAGACGTTGACAGAGAGAAAGGGGGCAGAGAGAGAGGGGGAGACAGAGGGGGACAGAGAGTGGGGGCAGAGAGGGGGTACAGAGTGGGGAAGAGAGAAGGGGTCATAGAGAGGGGGACAGAGAATGAGGGATGCAGAGAGTGGGGGACAGGGGGGGACGGGGGGACGGGATGGACAGGACAGAGAGATGAGGCACAGAGAGTGGGGACAGAAAGAGAGGAGGAACAGAAGAGAGGCGGGACAGAGGGGGGACAGAGGGGAGGGGCAGAGTAGGAAGGGACAAAGAGGGGGGCACAGAGAGACGGACAGAGAGGGGCACAGAGAGGGGGGACAGAGAGGGGGGGACAGAGAGAGAGTAGGACAGAGAGAGAGGGACAGAGAGAGGGGCGACAGAGAGAGGGGGCGACAGACATAGGGGCGACAGAGAGGGAGGGACAGAGAGAGAGGGAGGACAGAGAGAGGGGGGACAGAGAGGGGAGGGTACAGAGAGGGGGGGACGGAGGGGGGGGACAGAGAGAGGGGGGGACAGAGAGAGGGGAGGACAGAGATAGTGGGAGGACAGAGAGGGGGACAGAGAGAGGGGGGGTACAGAGAGAGGGGGGACAGAGAGAGGGGGGACAGAGAGAGAGGGGGACAGAGAGAGGGGGACAGAGAGGGGGGACAGAGAGTGGGGGAGGACAGCAAGAGGAGGGGACAGAGAGGGGGGGACAGAGAGGGGGGACAGAGAGTGGGGGGACAGAGAGATGGGGGGACAGAGGGGGGGACAGAGAAGGGGGGACAGTGAGAGGGGGAGACAGAGAGAGAGGAGGCAGAGAGAGAAGGGCAGAGAAAGAGGGGGAGCAGAGAGAGAAGGGGACAGAGAGAGAGAGAGAGAGGGCAGAGAGAGAGGGGGGCAGAGAGAGAGGGGGGCAGAGAGACGGGGACAGAGAGAAGGGGACAGGGAGTGGGGGGATGGAGAGAGTGAGGGACAGATGGTGGGCGGGGGGGACAGAGAGGGAGAGGACAGAGAGAGGAGGGACAGAGGGGGGACAGTAAGAGATGGGGACAGAGAGAGCACGGGGACAGAGAGACGGGGACAGAGGGGGGGTGACAGAGTTGGGGGGACAGAGCGAGTGGTGACAGAGAGCGGGCAGAGACAGGGCAACAGACAGAGGGGGACAGAGGGAGGGGGCACAGAGAGAAGGGGGATAGAGGGTGGGCGGGGGGACGGAGAGGGAGAGGACAGAGAGAGGAGGGACAGAGGGGGACAGTAAGAGATGGGGACAGAGTGAAGCGGGACAGAAAGAGGGGGACAGAGAGAGAGGGGGACCGAGAGAGGGGGGGGGGCAGAGAGAGAGGGGGACAGAGAGAGAGGGACAGAGAGAGGGGGACAGAGAGTGGGGGCCGAGAGAGAGGGGGGCAGAGAGAGAGGGGGACAGAGAGAGAGGGACAGAGAGAGGAGGACAGAGAGTGGGAGACAGAGAAGGAAGGACAGAGAAGGGAGGAGAGAGAGAGGGGCACAGAGAGTGGGGGAGATAGAGGGGGTCAGAGAGAGGGGGAGATAGAGGGGGTCAGAGAGTGGGACAGGGAGAGGGGGACGGAGAGATGGGGTCAAAGGGAGTGGGGACAGAGAGAGGGGTACAAAGTGGGGGAAAGAGAGAGGGTCAGAGAGAGGGGGACAGCGAGAAGGGGTCAGAGAGAAGGGGACGAGAGAAGGGGGGATGGAGAGAGTGGGGAAAAGAGGGTGGGCGGGGGGGACGGAGAGGGAGAGGACAGAGAGAGGAGGGACAGAGGGGGACCAGTAAGAGATGGGGACAGAGAGAGCACGGGGACAGAGAGACGGGGACGGGGGTGGACAGAGTAGGGGGACAGAGGGAGTGGTGACAGAGAGGGGGCAGAAAGACGGCAACAGAGAGAGGGGGACAGAAAGAAGGGGAAAGAGAATGGGGGGATGGAGAGAGTGGGGGACAGTGTGGGGGACTGAAAGAGGGGTACATAATGGAGGAGATAGAGGGGGTCAGAGGGGGGGAGAGGGAGTGAGGGACAGAGAGAGGGGTACAGAGAGGGGGTCAGAGAGAGGGGGAAGAGTGAGAGCAGGACAGAGAGAGAGGGGTAAAAGAGGGGGGGATAGAGAGAGGCAGGGGACAGAGAGAGGCGGAACAGAGAGGGGGGGTCAGTGGGGGGGATAGAGAGAGGTGGGACAGAGAGAGGGGGAGATAGACTGGGGGAACAGATAGGTGGGGACAGAGAGTAGGGTACAGATAGAAGGGGGCAGAGAGAGAGGGGACAGAGAGAGAGGGACAGAGAGAGAGAGGGGACAGAGTGAGAGGGGGACAGAGTGAGAGGGGTACAGAGACAGGGGGACAGAGAGAGGGGGACAGAGAGAGAGGGGGGGCACAGAGAGAGAGGGGCACAGAGCGAGAGGGGAACAGAGCGAGGGGGGACAGAGAAAGGGGGGACAGAGAAAGAGGGGGAAGATAGAGGGGGCAGAGAGTGAGGGACAGAGAGTGAAGGGGGCAGAGAGAGAGAGAGAGGGTGACAGAGAGAGGGGAGCAGAGAGCGGGGGTACAGAGACAGACGGGGACAGAGAGAGGGGGCAGTGAGAGAGGGGTCAGAGAGAGGGGAGACAGAGAGGGAGGCGGAGAGAGGGTGACAGAGAGAGGTGGGCAGAGAGAGGTGGTCAGAGAGAGAGGGGAACAGAGAGAGTGGGGGAGATAGAGGGGGACAGATAGAGGGGGACAGAGAGAGGGAGGAAATAGAGGGGGCCACAGAGACACCGGGACAGAGAGATGGAGACAGAGAGAGAGGGGAACAGAGAGACAGGGGGACAGAGAGTGAGTGGGACAGAGAGAGCGGGGCACAGAGTGAGAGGGGCACAGAGAGAGAGGGGCAGAGAGAGGGGGGCAGAGAGAGAGGGGGGCAGAGAGTGAGTGGGACAGAGAGAGGGGGGCACAGAGTGAGAGGGGCACAGAGAGAGAGGGGCAGAGAGAGGGGTGCAGAGAGAGAGGGGGGCGGAGAGCGGAGGGTAGAGAGCGGGGGGTAGAGAGCGGGGGGTACAGAGACAGACGGGGACAGAGAGAGGGGGACAGAGAGAGAGAGGGTCAGTGAGAGGGGGGACAGAGTGGGAGAGAGAGAAGGCGACAGAGAGACGTTGACAGAGAGAAAGGGGGCAGAGAGAGAGGGGGAGATAGAGTGGGGAAGAGAGAAGGGGTCAGAGAGAGTGGGACAGAGAATGGGGGATGCAGAGAGTGGGGGGCAGAGGGGGACGAGGGTACGGGATGGAGAGGACAGAGAGATGAGTCACAGAGAGTGGGGACAGAAAGAGAGGAGGAACAGAAGAGAGGCGGGACAGAGGGGGGACAGAGGGGAGGGGCAGAGTAGGATGGGACAAAGAGGGGGGCACAGAGAGACGGACAGAGAGGGGTACAGAGAGGGGGGACAGAGAGGGGGGGACAGAGAGAGGGGAGGACAGAGAGAGGGGGGAGAGAGAGGGGCGACAGAGAGAGGGGGCGACAGAGATAGGGGGCGACAGAGAGGGGGGGACAGAGAGAGAGGGGGACGGAGAGAGAGAGGCGGGACAGAGAGAGAGGGGTGACAGAGAGAGAGGGGGGACAGAGAGAGGGGGGACAGAGAGGGGAGGGGACAGAGAGAGGGGGGGACGGAGAGGGGGGACAGAGAGAGGGGGGACAGAGAGAGGGGAGGACAGAGAGAGGGGGAGGAAAGAGAGGGGGACAGAGAGAGAGGGGTACAGACAGAGGGGGGACAGAGAGAGGGGGACAGAGAGAGAGGGGGACAGAGAGAGGGGTGACAGAGAGGGGGGTCAGAGAGAGGGGGAGGACAGAGAGAGGGGAGGACAGCAAGAGGAGGGTACAGAGAGAGGGGGGACAGAGAGGGGGACAGAGAGTGGAGGGACAGAGAGATGGGGAGACAGAGGGGTGTACGGGGGGGGGGGGAACAGTGTGAGGGGGAGACAGAGAGAGAGGAGGCAGAGAGAGGGGGGCAGAGAGAGAGGGGGGCAGAGAGAGAGGGGGAGCAGAGAGAGGGGGCAGAGAGAGAGAGGGCAGAGAGAGAGGGGGGCAGAGAGAGAGGGGGACAGAGAGAGAAGGGGCAGAGAGAGATGGGGGCAGAGAGAGAAGGGACAGAGAGGTGGTGGGCAGTGAGAAAAGGCACCATCCCACTGACTGTATCCATCACTTCCATTAGTAACCAATAAAAATGTTGATTAAAGCGTGCCGAGCAGCAGAGTGCCCGTTGTTGTTGTGTGTCTTTGTGTTGGAGAAGCTGAGCTGGAGAGAGACAGACTCAGCCCCAAGTCTTGGTCCTCAGGGAAGGTGAGGGCACCGGGCCCTGAGCTCAGGAGCTGGGTTTAACTCCCTCTGACCCCCCATTCCACCCTGGCCTCCCCATTTCCTCTCTCCTAATCTTCCTCGTCACTTTTCTCCCTCTCTCTCGTTCTGCACACTCTCTCTTTCTCACCACCTCTCCCTTTTACTCTCCCTCATCTCCCTCTCTCTCACACCTCCCCCCCCGCAACCCCGGTCTCTCCACCTGGCTTCACTCCTCCCCCCCACCGTCGTGTCTGTCTCCCTCCCACAATTCCGTCTCTACCCAATTTTCCCACCTCTCACATCACACTCCCACCCCCCATACGCAACCTCACCACCACAAACACCCCAGACTCTGGGTCAGAGGGAGAGGGAAGAACCAGGGAGACAGAGTGTGTCAGAGAGAGAGGGAGGGAAGGAGAGAGATTCAGTCAAAGAGAAACAATGGGAGGTGGGGAGAGAGAGAGAGAGAGAGAGAGATACCGAGGGAGGGGGATCGAGAGTGAGAGAAGATGGAGAGAGAGTGAAGGAGCAGGGAGGGATAGAGGGGCAAGAGAGAGAAAGTGTGAGAGTGAGAGAGAGAGAGAGACAGGGGTGGAGATAATGAGAGGGGTGAGAGTTAGGGGCGAGAGAGGGTGGGTGAGACGGGGGGAAGAAAGGGGGAGAGAGTGTGGGCAGAGAGAGAGAGTGGGGGAGAGAAAGTTCGGGGAGAGAAAGAGGGGAAGGAGAGAGAGGGGAGAGAGCGCATAGAGAGAGAGGGAAGAGAGAGCGAGAGAGAGAGAGAGAGCGAGAGAGAGAGAGTGTGGGTGAGAGAGGAGGGGAGAGGAGGGAAGAGAGAGGCGCAAAGAGAGAGGAGGGGGAGAGAGGAGGGGTAGCGAGAGGATGAAAGAGAGAGGAGGGGAGAGAGGAGGGTCATAGAGGAAGGAAGAGAGAGGAGGGAGGAGAGGAGGGGGAGAGGAGGGCGTGGGACAGGTGAGAGGGGGAGGGGGTAGAGAGAAGACGGGAGAGAGGGTGGGAGAGAGAGGGGAGGCTGAGCGGGTGGAGGGGGAGGGAGAGTAAGAGGGGAGGGCGAGAGAGAGGGGAGGGAGAGTGAGAGGGAGGGGAGGGCAAGAGAAGGGAAGGAGAGTGAGGGGGAGGGAGAGATACGGGAGGGCCAGAGAGGGGAGGGAGAGAGAGAGGGGGCAGGGAGAGAGAGGGGAGAGCCAGTGAGGGGTGGGCGAGTGAGAGGGGAGGGCGAGAGAGGGGAGGGAGAGAGAGTAGGGAGGACGAGAGAGAGGGGAGGACGAGAGAGAGGGGAGGGCGATAGAGAGGGGAGGGCGAGAGGGGGGGAGCGAGAGAGGGGAGAGAGCGGGAGGGGGAGAGAGATGGGTGGGACAGAGGGGGTGAGGGAGTGGGGGTGAGAGAGAGTGGGTGTGAGAGTGTGAGATGGGATGGAGAGAGAGGGGGTGTGAGAGACAGAGGGAGATGGAGAGGGAGAGAGAGGGGGCAGAGAGGGGGAGAGAGAGGGGGTTGGGGGTAAGAAGGGGTTGAGAGAGAAGGGGTCATTGAGAGAGAAATTGGAGGGTAGGTGAGAGAGTAGCGTGAGTAGGAGAGGGTGTGAGAGAGAGAGTGGGTGAGAGAGAAGGGTGAGCGAGAGGGGGAGGGGTTAGAGAGAGAGTGAGGGGTAAGACAGAACGGGTGTGAGAGAGGGAGGGGGGTGAGGTGGTGAGGGGGGTGCGACGGGGTGAGTGAGAGAGGGGTGAGAGAGAGGGGAGGGCGAGAGAGAGGGGAGGGCGAGAGAGGGGAGAAGCGGGAGGGGGAGAGATGGGTGAGACAGAGGGGGTGAGGGAGAGGGGTGTGAGAGAGAGGGGGTGTGTGAGAGAGAGTGGGTGTGAGAGGGTGAGATGGGATGGAGAGAGAGGGGGTGTGAGTGACAGACGGAGATGGAGAGGGAGAGAGAGGGGGCAGAGAGAGGGAGAGAGAGGGGGTGGGGGTAAGAAGGGGTTGAGAGAGAAGAGGTCATTGAGAGAGAAAGTGGAAGGTAGGAGAGAGAGTGGCGTGAGTAGGAGAGGGTGTGAGAGAGAGAGAGTGGGTGAGAGAGAGGGGAGAGCGAGAGTGGGAGGGGTTAGAGAGAGAGTCGGGGTAAGACAGAACGGGTGTGAGAGAGGGAGTGGGTGAGGTGGTGAGGGGTGTGCGAGGGGGTGAGTGAGAGAGGGGTGAGAGAGGGGAGGGCGAGAGAGAGGGGAGGGCGAGAGAGGGGAGAAGCGGGAGGGGGAGAGATGGGTGAGACAGAGGGGGTGAGGGAGAGGGGTGTGAGAGAGAGGGGGTGTGTGAGAGAGAGTGGGTGTGAGAGAGTGCGATGGGATGGAGAGAGAGGGGGTGTGAGTGACAGAGGGAGATGGAGATGGAGAGAGAGGGGGCAGAGAGAGGGAGAGAGAGGGGGTGGGGGTAAGAAGGGGTTGAGAGAGAAGAGGTCATTGAGAGAGAAAGTGGAAGGTAGGAGAGAGAGTGGCGTGAGTAGGAGAGGGTGTGAGAGAGAGAGAGTGGGTGAGAGAGAGGGGAGAGCGAGAGTGGGAGGGGTTAGAGAGAGAGTCGGGGTAAGACAGAACGGGTGTGAGAGAGGGAGGGGGGTGAGGTGGTGAGGGGGGTGCGAGGTGGTGAGAGAGAGAGCGAGGTGAGAGACAATGGGTGATTGAGAGAGAGAAAGTGGGGAGGGAGTAAGAGAGAGAGTGGAGTGAGAAGGAGAGGGTGTGATTGAGAGAGTGTGTGAGAGAGAGGGGGTGAAAGAGAGGGGTGGGGGCGAGGGGTTAGAGAGAGAGCGTGGGTAAGAGCGAAAGGGTGTGAGCGGGCATGAGAGAGAGGGGTGAGAGAGGTTGGTGAGAGAGAGAGAGGGTTTGAGAAAGAGAGGGGGCGTGAGAGATTGAGGGCGTGAGAGAGTGAGGGGATGAGAGAGTGAGGGAATGAGAGAGTGAGGGGATGAGAGAGTGAGGGGATGAGAGAATGAGGGGGTTTGAGAGAAGGGGTGGTGAGAGAGAGAGTGTGGTGAGAGAGAGGTGGGTGAGAGAGAGGAAGTGAGAGAGAGGGGGTGAGAGAGTGAGGGTGTGAGAGAGTGAGGGGATTAGAGAATGAGGGGGTTTGAGAGAGGGGGAGGTGAGAGAGAGAGGTAGTGAGAGAGAGGGAGTGTGGCAGAGAGGGGTGAGAGAGCGAGGGGTGAGAGAGGGGGTTGAGAGAGAGAAGGGGGTGAGGGAGACAGAGGGTTGAGAGAGAGGGAGGTGGGAGAGAGAGGGGTGAGAGAGATGGGTGAGAGAGTGAGAGGATGGAAGAGAGGGGGTGGGAGAGAGTGGGAGTGAGAGAGAAAGAGGAGGTGAGAGGGAGGGAGAGAGATGGTGGGAGAGAGGGAGGGGTGAGAGAGCGAGGGTGTGTGAGAGTGTGTGCGAGAGAGGGGGATTTGAAAGAGATTGGGGTGGGAGAGAGAGGGGTGACGGAGAGAGAGGGGAGAGAGAGGGGGGAGTGAGAGACAGATGGATGCGTGAGAGAGAGAGGGGTTGAGAGAGAGTGGGGTGAGAGACTGAGGGGGCAGGAGAGTGAGGGGATGAGAGATTGAGGTGTGTTGAGAGACGGGGTGGTGAGAGGGGGCGGTGAGAGAGAGATGGAGTCAGAGAGAGAGGGGTGAGAGAGAGGGGTTGACAGATATAGAGAGGTCTGAGAGAGACAGGGGTGAGAGAGAGAGTGTTGAGAGAGACAGGGTTTGAGAGAGGAAGAGAGGGGTGAGAGAGAGACGGGAAGAGAGGGGGGGTGGGGGAGAGGGGTGCGAGGGGGGTTAGAGAGAGAGAGAGAGAGCGCGGGGTAAGAAAGAAAGGGAGAGGGGTGAGGGGGTGAGAGAGGGAGGAGGGGTGAGAGGGCGTGACAGAGAGAGGGGTTGCGAGAGGGCGTGGTGAGAGACACAGGGAGTGAGAGAGAGGTGTGCGAGAGAGGGGGTGAGAGAGAGAGGGGGTTTGAGAGTGAGAGGGGTGGGGGGGGTGAGAAGGAGAGGGCTTGAGTGTGAGAGAGAGAGGGGGGTGAGAGAGTGAGAGGGTGGAAGAGAGGGGGTGCGGGAGAGAGACGGTGTGAGAGAGAGAGCTGGGTGAGAGGGCGGTGAGAGGGAAAGGTGGGAGTGAGTGACAGAGAGGGTGTGGGAGACAGAGGGGTGAGAGAGAGGGGTTTAGAGAGAGGGACGAGAAGGAGAGAGAGGGGATAAGAAAAAGGCAGAGAGATGGTGGGAGATAGGGAAGGAGTGAGAGACCGAGGGTGTGTGAGAGTACGTGTACGAGAGAGGGGGATGTGAAAGAGATTGGGGTTTGAGAGAGGGGTGACAGAGAGAGAGAGGAGAGAGAGAGGGGGTGAGAGAGAGAGATGGAAGTGTGAGAGAGAGAGGGGTTGAGAGAGTGAGGGTGTGAGAGAGTGAGGGGATGAGAGAGTGAGGGGATGAGAGAATGAGGGGGTTGGAGAGAGGGGATGGTGAGAGAGAGGGGGTGAGAGAGAGGGGTAAGAGAGAGAGGTGTGTTGAGAGAGAGAGGGGGTGGAGGGTGAGAGAGAGAAGGGTGAGTGAGAGAGGGTTGAGAGAGGGGGGTGGAAGAGAGGGGGTTGGGAAAGAGAGGGGGTGAAAGAGAGAGAGCTGGGTGAGAGGGCGGTGAGAGGGAGAGGTGGGAGTGAGTGACAGAGAAGGGGTGGGAGAGAGAGTGGTGAGAGTGAGCGGGGCTGAGAGAGAGGGAGTGAGAAGGAGAGAAAGGGGATGAGAAAGAGGCAGAGAGATGGTGGGAGAGAGGGAGGGGGTGAGAGTGCGAGGGTGTGTGAGAGTGTGTGAGAGGGGGGGGGTTGTGAAAGAGATTGGGGTGGGAGAAAGAGGGGTGACGGAGAGAGAGGGGGTGAGAGAGAGGGGTTGAGAGACTGAGAGGGTGAGAGAGTGAGGGGGGTTGAGAGAGGGGGTGGTGAGAGAGAGGGGGAGTGAGAGCGAGGGGGGTGAGAGAGAGGGGATAAGAGAGCGAGGGGTGGAGAGAGAGGGAGTGAGAGACTGAGGGGGTGGGAGAGTGAGGGGGTTTGAGAGAGGGGGTGGTGAGAGAAAGGGAAGTGAGAGAGAGGGGGGTGAGAGAGAGGGGGGTAAAAGAGAGATTGGTTGAGAGAGTGAGGGTGTGAGAGAGTGAGGGTGTGAGAGAGTGAGGGGATGAGATAGTGAGGGGATGAGAGAGAGAGAGCTGTGTTGAGAGAGAGAGGGGTTGGAGGGTGAGAGAGAGAAGGGTGAGAGAGAGAGAGGGTTGAGGGGGGTGGGAGAGAGAGGGGGGTGAGAGACAGAGCTGCGTGAGAGGGCGGTGAGAGGGAGAGGTGGTAGTGAGTGACAGAGAAGGGGTGGGGGAGAGAGGGGTGAGAGAGAGCGGGGCTGAGAGAGAGGGAGTGAGAAGGAGAGAAAGGGGATGAGAAAGAGGCAGAGAGATGGTGGGAGAGAGGGAGGGGGTGAGAGAGCGAGCATGTGTGAGAGTGTGTGTGAGAGAGAGGGGTTGTGAAAGAGATTGGGGTGGGAGAGATGGGTGAGGAAGAGAGAGGGGAGAGAGAAGGGGGTCGAGAGAGAGGGGGTGAGAGAGAGTTGGACGTGAGAGAGAGAGCGAGGGATTGAGAGAGAGGGGGTGAGAGACTGAGGGGCGTGAGAGAGTGAGGGGATGGGAGATTGAGGGGTGTCGAGAGAAGGGGTGGTGAGGGGGGCTGAGAGAGAGAGGGAGTGAGAGTGAGGGGTGAGAGAGTGACAGACAGAGAGAATGATAGACCAAGATTGAGAGCGAAGACGTGAGACAGATAGGGTGGACTGAGAGAGAGGGAGAGAGAGAGTGAGAGTGACAGACAGAGAGAGCATGAGCGACAGAGAGAGAGCACGAGCGAGAGAGAGCGAACGAGAGAGACCGTGAGATAAGAGAGAGCGGGAGGCAAGAGAGTGGGATAGAGGCAGGGAGAGAGAGAGAGCGTGAGAAGCGGGTGAGAAAGTGAGAGAGAGACCGCAAGAGGAAGAGAGCGAGCGGACGAGTGAGAGAGAGAGAGAGTATGTGAGAGAGAGAGGGGGGTGAGAGAGGGGTGCGAGAGAGAGGGGTGAGAGAGAGGAGGTGAGATAGAGGGGGAGAGAGAGAGAGAGCTGGGTGAGAGGGTTGTGAGAGGGAGAGGTGGGAGTGAGTGACAGATAGGAGGAGGGAGAGAGAGTGTGGGTGAGAGAGAGGGAGCGAGAAGGAGAGAGAGCGGGGATGAGAAAGAGGCAGAGAGATGGTGGGAGAGAGGGAGGGGGGTGAGAGAGCGAGGGTGTGTGAGAGTGTGTGTGTGAGAGAGAGAGAGGGGGATGTGAAAGAAATTGGGGTGGGAGAGAGAGGGGTGATGGAGAGAGGGGAGCGAGAAAGGGATTGGGAGGGAGATAGATGTGAGAGAGAGAGAGGGGGCTTGAGAGAGAGAGAGGTGAGAGACTGAGGGGGTGAGAGAGTGAGGGGATGAGAGATTGAAGGGTGTTGAGAGAGGGAGTGTGGAGAGGGGGACGGTGAGAGAGAGGGAGTGAGAGAGAGGGTTGAGAGAGAGAGGGGTGAGAGAGAGGGTGTGAGAGAGAGGGGTGAGAGAGAGGGGTGAGAGAGAGGGGGTTGAGAGAGAAAGAGAGGGGTGAGAGAGAGAGGGGAAGCGAGAGAATGAGAGGGGTGAGAGAGAGAGGGGCAAGAGGGAGAAATAGAGGGGTGAGAGAGAGGAAGAGAGAGAGGGGTCAGTGAGGGGGTGAGAGAGTGAGGGGATGAGAGAGTGAGGGGGTGTTGAGCGAGGAGTTGGTGAGGGGGTGTGAGAGAGGGGGGGTGAGAGAGAGAGGGGTGAGAGAGCGGGGTTGAGATAGGGAGGGGTTGAGAGAGAGAAGGGGGTGAGAGAACGAAGGGGTATGAGAGAGAGGGTGTAATAGAAAGGTGGAGAGAGAGTGGAATGAGAGAGGGGGTGAGAGAGGGGGGCTGAGAGAGACGGGGGTGCAAGAGAGGGTGGGTGAGAGTGGGAGGGGATGAGAGAGAGATGATCTGACAGAGAGAGGGAGTGAGATAGGGAGAGTGTGAGAGAGGAGGGATGAGGGTGGGGGGAATGAGGGACGGGATGAGAGAGGGAGGGTGAGAGAGAGGGGGGTGAGAGAGAGGAGTGAGAGTGGGGGGAGAGGGGTGAGAGAGGGGGAGAGGGAGAGAGAGGAGGGAGAGAGGGAGGGTGTGAGAGTGGGAGGGTGTGAGAGAGGGACGGGATGAGAGAGGGAGGGCGTGAGAGAGGGGTGTGTGTGAGAGAGAGAGAGGTGAGAGAGAGGATGAGAGAGAGAAGTGCGAGAGGGGGAGAGAGAGGGGAGAGAGAGGGGGAGAGAAGGTAAGAGAGTGAGAATGGTGAGAGAAAGATACGGGTGACAGAGAGAGGGGTTTCAGAGAGAGAGGGGGTGTGAGAGGGGGGTGAGGGGGTGAGAGGGCTGGGTGGGTGAGGGGGTGTGTGGAGATGGGGGTGGGAGAAGGGGTGGGAGGGGGGTGAGGGAGGTGGGGCCAAATAGAGGGGGTGTGAGGGGGTGGGAGAGAGAGAGGTGTGTGAGAGAGAGCTGGGTGAGAGGGGGTGTGCGGGGCTGAGAGAGAGAGAGTTGGGTGAGAGAGACAGAGTGAAGGCGAGAGAGAGGTTGGTGAGAGATGGGAATGAGAGAGAGGGGAGGGTGAGAGAGGGGGGGGTTGAGAGAGTGAGCGACGGGAGTGAGAGCGAGAGGGTGGGAGAGAGGGGAAGAGAGAGAGAGAGGATGAGAATGAGAGGGGTGAGAGAGCAGTTGAGAGAGGGGGGTTGAGAGGGGGGAGAGAGAGAGGTTGAGAGAGAGAGGGGGTGAGAGAGGTGTTGAGAGAGAGAGGTTGAGAGAGAGACTGGGGAAAGAGGGGGTGAGAGAGAGAGGGTTAGAGAGAGACGGGAGAGAGAGGGGTTGAGAAAGATGGGTTGCAAGAGAAAGGAGGTGAGGGGGAAGACTGAGAGAGAGATGAAGAGAGAGAGTGACAGACAGAAAGAGATAGAGCAAGAGTGAGAGTGACAGACAGAGAGAGCACGAGCGAGCGAGAGAGAACGAGAGAGACTGTGAGATAAGAGAGAGCGGGAGGCAAGAGAGAGGGAGAGAGGCAGGGAGAGAGAGACAGCGTGAGAAGAGGGTGAGAGAGTGAGAGAGAGACCGCAAGAGGAAGAGAGTGAGCGGAAGAGTGAGAGAGAGAGAGAGAGGATGTGAGAGAGAGAGAGGGGGTGAGAGAGGGGTGCGAGACAGAGGGGCGAGAGAGGAGGGGAGAGAGGACGAGAGAAAGGGGGCGAGGGAGGGGTAGAGGGAGAGGGGGTGGGATTGGGGGCAGAGAGAGGGCACAGAGAGGGGGTAGAGAGATGGCAGAGAGAGGGGGAGAGTGTGGAGGAGAGGGGGAGAGGTTGTGAGAGAGTGGGGGAGAGAGGGGGGATAGAGGGGGGAGAGAGGGGGATGAGGGGGTGAGAGAGAGAGGGTGAGAGAGAGGGGTTGAGAGAAAGGGGGTAAGAGAGAAAGGGGTGAGAGAGAGAGGGGTGAGAAAGGGAGAGAGGTCTGAGAAAAGGAGAGAGAGGGGGAAGGGAGAGAGAGAGAGAGAAGGGCAGAGAAAGAGTGAATGTGAGGGGGTGAGAGAGAGGAGGTGGGAGAGAGAGTGGGAGAGAGAGGGGGTGAGAGAGAGGGATTGAGAGAAAGGAGGAGAGATAGAAAAAGGGTGAGAGAGAAAGGGGGACAGCGAGATAAAGAGGGATGAGAAGAGATGGGACGCGAGAGAGAGAGATTTAAAGAGGTGAGAGAGAGAGGGTGAGATAGACAGTAATTGATGGGTTGAGAGAGAGAGAGACAGAGAGAGAGAGCGAGTGAACAGATGAGACAGTTAGAGGGGTGGGAGAGAGATGGGATGAGAGAGTGGGCGCTAGAGAGAGACAGAGCGAGAGCAAGGAGGAGGGAGGAAGAAAGGGGTCAAAAGAGATAGAGAAATGGGGTGAACGAGAGAAAGAGGGTGCGAGAGAGGGGGTATACAGAGAGAAAGAGAGCGGGAGTGTGAGACAGAGCGCGAGAGGGAAGGGGAATGAGAGAGAGAAAAAGGGAGCGAGAGACAGGAGGGGATGAGAGAGAGGGCGGGGGAGAGAGAGGGTGGAAAGGGGAGAGAGGGTGAGGGATGACAGAGGGAGGGGTGAGAGTGAGGGAGCAGGGTGGAGAGAGAGGGGGTGAGAGAGAGTGAGGGAGAGAGAGATAACAAGGTGAGAGAGAAAGGGGGTGTGAGAGAGAGAGGCAGTGAGAGAGAAGGGGGTGAGAGAGATAGGGGGTGCAAGAGAGCGTGGGTGAGAGCAGGAGGGGCTGTGAGAGAGGGGTGAGATAGGAAGAGTGTGAGATAGGAGGGATGAGAGTGGGAGGAGGGAAGAGAGACGGGATGAGAGAGGGAGGGTGAGAGAGGGGGAGTGAGAGAGAGGGGTGAGAGAGAAGGTGAGAGAGGGAGTCTTTAGAAAGGGTCACAGCATTTGGGTTTTAATTCCACCCTAAGAGAGTCCTACCTCTCAGATCCTGGGGATTGACAAACTTTAACCCCAGGCTTCAAACCTGTTTTAAAAATGACAGGGCCACAATCTGACAGGAGCCAGTTACCCAGAGGCCCTTAAAACACAGGGTCCCTCAGAGGAGATTAAACCTCGGGGTAAATAAACACACAACTCAAGTGGGCCCCCACGGGGTGCAGCCTTCGACCAGGCCTCAGGCCTCAGGCCCGTGCTCCCCCTCTGGAGGTTGTTCTTTCCTGGCCTCGAACATTTTGGATCTTCACGTTGCTGCTTTCCAAACAAAGGTTCCTCGGGATAAAAGAGGGAAAAGATTAGTTGAAAGGGGGAGCAAGAGCATTTTGGAGGCAGGTTACACAGCAAGATCCCAGGTTTAAAAGCACCTCTGCCCAGCTCCAATGTATTAATGAATGAAACACAGTCAGCAGTTGGGAAGGAACATGGTGTGGGAGCAGATCTTCCCAGGGATTGGAGGGGGATAGTGAGGGAAAGACATCAGATTCTATCACTCTGCAGTGACCTGCGATCAATTGCCTTTTACTGAAAACAGTTCCCAACTTGTATGTGCCTGAATCTCCCTCCAGTCTGAAACCCTCATTACCCTCTCTCCTGTTTCCTGTCTCTGAGCCAATTGTGTCTTAATTCTGCTACTGACCCTTCAGTCCCACTGGTATCATTTTTTCTCACCTTCTCTCATCCACGTGAAGGAATTGGACCCTGACAATTCCATTCACACTGTCTCCCATCAATCTTCAAAGGTTTCATATCACAGAGGTTAGACAGTGTTCCCAGCAAACACTCCCAGGGCAGAGGGAGCACAGGGTTCCAGACAACGTAAAGCTCCCATTAAACTGTCTCCATTTAAATCACCAGGGCAGGTAGAAAATGGGGTCAGATACAGAGTAAATCTCCCTCTACACTGCAGCATTTCAAATTCTCGGCCATTTTTAGCTCGGCGTTAGGTACTGATTAAATCTCCCACTTCCCCCATCCTGTTCACATCAAACTCAATCAGCATAGCTCCATCACTGGGTTAGATACAGAGGATGTGTCTGTTTGGATTTCAGCCCCAATCCAGTTGGTGATGATCCCGGCCTTGTTAAGTGTGTTTGGGAATGGGGAGGGAGCTGCTAGCAGGGTGATGGTGGGATAGTGGGGAGCATAGCTGCCTTCCAAGCAGTTGACCCGGGTCCGATTCCCGGCCATTGCAGTGTTGTGGTTTGTAAACAGCCTTTTAAAGGTAAGGCACTGGGATAAATCGAGGAAATAAATCTATCATTCTGTGGTAAACCGGATCTGTCAGATTGCTCCTTGCTTTTCCTGGCGATGGTTCCTGTGAATTGCAGTGTGGAAACAGGCAGCATTGCTCGGCATCTCGGAAGCTTTCCCCTCTGCTGCTTCCCATTTCTTATTGATATATTGGTTGCAGCAGAAGGATGGGTTTGTTTTGTTCGAAAAGTGAGAGACTGCTCCCGTCAGGAACCTGAAATAATTACAGAAGCCGCTGGAAACACTGAACAGTTCCAACAGCTTCTGTAGTGGTGGGGAGGGAGTATTAATGTGTCAAATCTACACAAGGATAAAATAAACTCCAGCCTCAAAACAATCAGAAATCCTGACTCTGCAAACATTCTTGGAAATCTTTTCTGAATCTTTACAAGTTTCACACCATCCTCCCGATAGCAGAAAGACCAGAATTGTGTGGTTTATGGAATGTTACTATATCCGAACAGTTGCTGTTTATAGTTAAATAATGTTCATTTCGTTAAGGTTTCCAATCGAGTTCGGTTAGTCCAATCTTTCTTCTTTATGTTTGTGTTACAACGATAGTGTAGAGTAAAGTGTGTTTTGAGTCAATCCTGGCAGTTTGACCAATCACATTGTAATGCCTTACACTTCCCTTCACGAAATCAGGAAAAGCGGTCTCGACCATTTTCTTAAGGCACAGGAGTTTGGTCTGGTTCATAACATCCTCAATGTCATCAATCCATGTCCCTCCAGCCCTGAGCAATGATGTTTACAGATTAATGGAGGATACACAGACACATTCATCGGTATTATCTTGGACAGGAGTCATTTGGGAATGATATTCCTCAGACCATCAACTCTCAGCTCGGCCAAGGATAAAGGCCAGGAATCCGGCACAATTGGGATACAGCCCATTTCCCGGGAGACTGAGAGGTCACTAACAGAGCGGGAGCTGGAGAGTCAGGAACAGAATAACAGGGACAGTCCGCTCTGTTCACTGACCCTTCACCCCTCAGTGAATCCAGTGCCAGGAATGACTGCTATTAGTCAGACTGACAGAATGTGATCAGATGCACACACTGTCCTTCCACATCATCAATATCGCCCAGCTCCCACCCTGTCTCAGCTCATCTGCCCCTCTGCCATCTTCAATATTTTAATCGGGGCAGCATTAAGCACCATGCTTCGAGCTGAGCTGTCTTACGTTCTGTACTCTCTCTCAAAACGGCTCCAATCCCCACTGATCCCTCTCCGGTTTAAGATGCTCCTTGACATCTGCCCCAATGAATGAGGTAGACCGTCACCTGACCCAATATCCCTTCGGTTGGTCAACATCTACTGTATTTAAAACAAGGAACTGCAGATCCTGGAGAGCTGAGAGATAACACAGAAATTAGTGACGGGATTTAGTGGGAGTGGCCTCATTTGTGGGAGAAATCCGAGTGAACCTCTAGAGACCAGGGATTGTCCTTCAGAACTGAAGGGATCTGATGCTGATGCTGTCAGACCTGCTGAGCTCCCCCAGCAGTTTCTGTTTGTATTTCGGTCCCAATCCAATTGGTCCTGATCACGGTCTCGGGAATAGTTTTCCAATTACTGGGAAAGGGTTGGACATGTCTCCTTCCCAGCAGTTAACCCGGGCTCGAGCCCCTGCCAGTACACTGTTGTAATTTGAAGGCAATCTTAAACGGGGAAAAACGCCGAGTTGGAATGAATGAGATTGGACTCTCCGAGGTTTCCCAAACATGGCCACATTAGGGGGGGGGGGGCAGGGTGGGTCCACCTGCTATTACACTCTCAGAGCTGGATGACAGGATTAGTGTTCATGTGCCTGACTGGGATAGTTCAGCTGAGACAAGATGCTCTGTAAAACTTCCCCAAGGTTCCTTCCAGAGCAGCCTCCAGACCCACGGCACTATCATGTGCAATGCTGAACACAGCAGATACACGGGAACACCACTAGTTGACAATTCCACATCAAGCCGCTCCCCACCCTGGCTTGGAAATACATCTCAGTCCCACAAGTGCCATTGGTTGGAAATCCTGGAACTCCCACCCTTACATCATTGTGGGTTTATCTGCACCAAAGAAATGGCAGCAGTTCAAGGAAATAACTCACCGTCACCTTCACCAGAGCAATTATATCTGAGCAATCCGTGGGGACCCAGCGGCAATGACCCAAACACATTAATGAATCACAAAATAAAGCTCAGTATTTGGGACCCGTGTGCTCCAGGGCTGAGTATCTGAATAAATTGAGTCGATATTCGCGAAAATTAAAAGGTGGTTTCATTTGAATGTCTCAGATTGTAAAGAGGCTTGAGAGGGGAGATGCTGAGAAATTAATCCTGTGCGTCCGGGAATCTGAAACACAATAACACAGTCTCAGGAGTTGCTGGAAAAGCTCAGCAGGTCAGGCAGCATCTGTGCAGAGCAATCAGCGTTAATGTTACAGCATCCGCAGTTCATTCGGGTTTGATTGACACCCTCTCAGGGTAAGGAGCAGGTTACGTGGGACTGAGATGAGGAGACAACGCTTCACTCGAAGGCCTGAGTCTTTAATATTCTCTCTCTCTGAGGATTGTGGATGCTGCCTCACTGAGTACATTCAGATTGGAATAGACAGATTGCCGGGGTCTCAGGGAGTCACGGGATATGGGGAGTGGATAGGAAACCGGATTTGAAATCTCAAACCAGCTCTGATTGGATTGACTGCCAGAACAGACTGAACAGTTTAAACAGGCTGGAAAGTCTCCTCCTGCTCACATTTCCTGAGCTCTTAGATGTTTACTGAACCAACTCCCAAACCCTTTGGATTTGTTTCCATTAAACCGTTTATCATTAAATCTCTGCAACCTCCACCCTATTACAAAACATCTCATTCTTCCTTCAGCGTTACCCCCATTCCAAATGCTCAGAAATCATTACTTTTCTAACTTCCTTCCACTCTGCTGAATCCCCCCCCCCCCCACCCTCATAACACACGGGTTAACCTTTCCCTTCTCCCTATAGATGCTGCCTGACCTTATCAGATTTCTCAGCATGGCCTGTGTTTTTTTCAGAGGGAATGACATCTCCCTGTTCCTGTTTCTGTGAGACGATACATTCCCCAATCCGACTCCTTGATATTCCGTTTGTTCACAGAGAAAAGAGCGATCGCTCTGTCCAAATTCATAACTTGCACAGAAGGGCATCAATATATTGTAATTATATTAAAAATAAAACATCTTAAACCAAATGAAATCCCTGAGGAAATGACATGTTGCAATGGGATCTGTCATGGGCAGGAATTCAATCTGCCCTCCCCCTGTTGTTATTGGGTATGATGCTCCTGACCCACTAATACAGAGATCTGACTGAATGCACAAACAACCCCTCTCCATCCATTTCATTCAGAATAAGGTCAATAACAGGACGGATTAAAGCAAAATGCAAACTGTGATGAACGCTGCATGTAGGGAGTCATGTTACTGTAGAGGTTTTACAGCACTGAGATCAGGCTGTTCGGCCCATTATTCACATACCAGTCTAACCGCCTGGACTCCCTCGCTAAACCTCTCCAATTCCCCAGATCCCTGTCTGATTGAAGACTGTCTGTGTGGGGTTTGCACATTCTCCCCGGGTCTGTGTGGGTTCCCTCTGAGTGCTCCGTTTTCCTCCCACAGTCCAGACACGTGCAGGTTAGGGTGGGTTGGCCATGGTAAACTATCCGTAATATACAGGGATGTTCAGGTGAGGTGGATTACCCATGGGAAAATGCGGGGTGACATGGAGAGGTGGGGGCGGGGGTGAGTCTTGGTGGGATGCATGATGGTTCGAATGGCCGGTTTCCACACTGTAGGGATTCTATGATTCCATGCTCCTTCCCATCTGTCTCTATGGATGAGGGAGACTATCACCTGACCCAATATCCCCTTCGGTGGCTCAACGTTTGCTTTGTTTCCAACAAAGAACTGCAGATGCTGCAGATCTGAGAGACAGCACAGAAATTGCTGGGGAAACTCAGCAGGTATGGCAGCATCTGTAGGGAGGGAACCTTTCGGATCCAGGGATTGTTCTTCAGAACTGAAGGCTTCTGATTCTGGTGCTGTCAGACCTGCTGAGCTTCCCCAGCAATTTATTGTATGGATTTCATCCCCAATCCAGTTGGTGATGATCATGGCCTTGTTAAGTGTGTTTGGGAATGGGGAGGGAGCAGGGAGAAGGGTGATGGTGGGATAGTAGTGAGCATAGCTGCCTTCCAAGCTCAGGTCCAATTCCTGGTTTTGGTTTTTAAACTCACCTTTAAAGAAATCCACCGAACAAAACCAGCTCATGAATGTTTCATTCTGTGGTAAACCGGATCTGTCAGATTGCTCCTTGCTTTTCCTGGCGATGGTTCCTGTGAATTGCAATGTTGAACCGGGCAGCATTGCTCTGAATCTCAGAAGCTTTCCCCTCTGCTGCTTCCCATTTCTTATTGAAATATTGGTTGCAGCACAAGGATAGGTTTGTTTTGTTCGAAAAGTGAGAGACTGCTCCTGTCAGGAACCTGCAATAATTACAGAAGCTGCTGGAAACACTGAACAGTTCCAACAGCTTTTGTAGTGGTGGGGAGGGAGGATTAATGTGACAAATCTACACAAGGAGAAAATAAACTCCAGACACAATACAGAGTCACTAATTTTACAAACATCTGCATAACATTATTCTGAGCCATCAATTCCCTTTAAACACTTCCAATGTGGAATAGCATCTTTCTGACTCTCCCCCACTACCCTCTGTCTTCTCCCTTCGAGCCAGTTCTCTACCCAAAGGGTAATTCTACTGCCCCAATATACAAAATATGACACCAGTCTCAAAACTACAAAAAGAATCTATTCCTGATGCCAACAGGCGGGCCAGTTTGCCACTGGTGCTGTTTACACTTGGAATATACCTGTAGCAGAACAACACCAACCCAACTGGAGAGGGTGGCTCTGTATAAGGAGAGTCAGTGTGGAGTTAAAATTCAACAAATGTGATGGAATAAAATAAAAGATGAATGAAGGTAAGGCCGTCCAATCTGTTTCACAACTTATTACATAAGAGACTGGATAAAAACTGAAGTTATTCTAATAAATGGCTCAAGCTCACCATGGAGAATTAATGTGCTCGGATGGAAAAATGCAAAGTGATCATAAATTGCTGCAACTTGCAAACAGCAGAATTAAAATCCAATTTGCTTTTTTGCTGCAAGGATGAATATTTTAATCATGTTGTTCTCTATACACGAATGAGACAGGCGGTCATTTATTATCGAGAAAGAAAAGACAATCAATAATTTCTTTGACATCTAATTTGGATTTGGAGAAGATACTGTGGATGATTCCGGCCAACAGGATTGTTTGCACATTCCTGAAGAAGGGCTCATGCCCGAACCGTCGATTCTCCTGCTCCAGGGATGCTGCCTGACCTGCTCCGCTTTTCCAGTAACACATTATCATGATTGTTTGTACAGACAGGCGAATAATAATGTCACCAGGAAATAGCAGAAGGTTGTGGAGGGAAATGAACAGACTGAAGCCCGCTGTGATGGAGTTTGGTATAAAAGGCTAAAGAGAGACAAACTCGACCGAACTACAGAGTGTGAAATGTGAACATGGATAGAGTTACCTTGGTGTTCATGTGCACAGGTCTTATACTGTAACAAGATCTGCTGAAGGGGGAAATAGAAAACATGTGGGATCTTAAGCATCACAAATGACCCATTGAGTAAGGAGAAAGAAAATACATAAAGGGAAACCCCTGCTGTTCCTGGGGATCTGAAATCTAACCTCAGCAGGTCAGGGAGCATCTGTGAGAAGGGAACCAGAACCCATTTCTCCCACAGCAGTCTGCAAGGCACCAAGGGAGCTCCCTGATCTGATTGGCTCTGTGCTAATTAACACTGCACACACATATTAATCCAGTGGGTCAGCTTCTTAGTTAACCAGTGAGTTCCTGAGAGTGACGAGGCAGACCCTTGTACGTTGTTCACACCTACATGGTCAGTAAAATGGTATCCTGCCCGTCCCATTGCAAACTCAGCTTCAGCTCTGACCATATTTCCTGAAACCCAGCATGGGGAGGAAACACTGCCTCCTGGTCTTAGGTTCTTTGCTGTAGGAAAAGGTGTCGCTTCCTGTCATCTCCCTCTGACAACTACATTGCTTTTAGTTTCTCTCACTTAATTGGCTTTCTGTTCCTTCTGGTTTCGTGGTCCAGTCACATTTCACAAAGCTGAGGCTCCTGCTAAATGGTAGAATCTGGCTCGGGCTTCCGTCAATGGAAGAATTAGAACGGGGTATGAGTAAATGGGGGATTTGATGGGAATCAATAAATGGGAGATTCGGTGCACACCATTACATTGGAAAACTGGTGTGAGTGTCAATATATGAGAGAATTGGAGCAGAGAATGTCAAATTGGGAAATAGGGGCAGGAAATCAATAAGAAGAATTGTTGTTGTAAGCATCTGTTAATTGGAGATTCAATTCAGTGCACCGTCAAATGAAAAAAAAAATGCAGGTCGCCAATAATTGGAGAATTCATTCAGGTGCCATTAAATTCGAAGTGGGAGAACTGGGGCAGGATAACACTCAATGGCAGAATTGGTGCAGTTCCAGGATTTGTGCATGTTTGGAAAATGGGAGAAATAGCCATAAATGGAGTCATACAATCATAGAGATTTACAACACAGAAACAGATCCTTCCGTCCAACTTGTCCATGCCTCAATTTAAGAATTCTGGCAGCGCTCCAGTAAATTGCAGAATCATGGAACTACTTAATGGGAGAATTGGGCAAGGCCTTATCGGAATGTGAGAAATGTAACAGGGCATCAGATAATGGAAGAATTGGGGCAGTGTAACACTAGATGGGAGAATTCGGGCAGGACAATACTTGATGGGCGATTTAGAGTAGGGCACCCAAAAAGCGTTCAAGGGCCTCAGTCAACATGAAGATTGGTGTAAGGCAACACTGTGACGAGAGCTGGTTCAGGACTTCACTAATTGGGGAAAGTGGTGCTCAACAACACTGAATTGGAGAATTGTTGTGGGGCATCAGTAAATGAAAGACCTGGTACAGGGTGCTGATAACTTCGAGAATTGGAGCAAATGGGAGAACACAGGCAGTGAATCAGTAAATAGGACAAATGTTGCAAAGGAATCGTGGTCGAGATTCAATACAGTGTATCACGAAATGGGGGAGTTGGTGCTGTTCACCACTAAAGGGAAGATATGTGTAGGATCTGTAATTTGGAGATTTGATGCAGGGATCACCAAGATTAGAGAATTCTGGCAGCTGGTTTCTAAATGAGAGAATTGTTGCAGAGAAATACTAAATGGAAGACCTGCTGCACAGTGGAGCTAAATTAGAGAGTGGATGTATGGCACCAGGAAATGGTAGAATCAGGCTCGGGCACCAGTAAATGGAAGGATTAGTACAGGGATATGTGTAACTGGGAGATTTGCTGGGAATCAATAAATGGGACATTCGAAATGATTTGCTTGAATTTTCTAATATCTTGACACTCACACCAGTTTTCCAAAATAATTGCACTGTGCACCGAAATTGGTGAATGGGGCCAGGGAATCAATAAAAAGAAAACTATTGCAAGTATTGGTAAGTTGGAGATTCAGTTCAGTGCATCAATAAATGAAAAGAATTCAGCAGGACACCCGTACGTGGAAGAGGTGTTTCAGGGAACAATTAAATGGAAGAAATTGATGCAGGGCAACAATAATTGGAGAATTCATGCAGGTGCCTTTACATTGGGCAGGATAATACTCAAAGGGAGAGTTGGTGCAGTTTCAGGATTTGTGCAGGATTGGTAAATGGGAGAAATGGTGCAGAGCAGTGGAGCTATAAATAGAGTCATACAATCAGAGAGATGTACAACATGGAAACAGACACTTCACTCCAACTTGTCTATAACTCAATTTTAGAATTCTTGCAGCGCTCCACGAGATTGGAGAATCATTCCAAGGAAATACTAAATGGAAGGATTGGGCAAGGGCTTATCGAATTTAGAGAATTTGGAAAAGGGCATGTGATAACTGGAGAATTGATGCAGTTAGCACCAAATGGGAAACCTGGGGCAGGACAAGACTTGATATGGGAATGAGTGTAGGGCACCCCTAAATTGGGCGAGGGCAAGCGTCAACATAACGATTGGTGTAAGGCACAACTGAATGGAGGACTTGTTCAGGACGTCAGTAATTGGGGAAAAGGTGCTAAGCAACACTGAATTGGAGAATTGTTGCGGGCCATCAGTAAATGAGAGACCTGGTGCACAGTGGAGCTAAATTAGAGAATTGGTGCATGGCAACAGTAAATGGGAGAATTAGAGTAGCGCACCCTTTAATGGTAGAATCAGCTAGGGCATCAGTAAATGGAAGGATTGGTACAGGGATATGAGTAAATGGGAGATTTGGTGGGAATCAATAAATGGGAGATCTGGTGAACATTGCCATTTCTTTAGAAAATTGATGGGAGTGCCAATGTATTGGAAGATTGGAGCAGACCATGTCTAAATTGGGGAATAGGGTTTGGGAATCAATAATAAGAAGAAATGTTGCAAGCATCGGGAAATTGGAGATTCAGTTGAATGCATCATTTAATGAAAACACTTCAGCAGGGCATTCGTACGTGGCAAAAGTGTTTCAGGGAACATTGAAATGTAAGGAATAATTTGAGAATTCATGTAGGTGCCATTAAATTCTAAGTGGGAGGACTGGGGCAGGATAACCTCAACGGGTGAGTTGGTGAAATTCCCGAAATAGAGCAGGATTGGGAAATGGGAGAATTGGTGCAGAGAAGCGGAGCATTAATTACAGCCTTACAGATGTACAGCACGGAAACAGACCCTTCAGTCCGACTTGTCCATGCCTAAATTTAAGAATTCTGGCAGCTCGCCCCCAAATTGAAGAATTATTGGAAGGAATGACTAAATGGAAACAATTGGAAAGAGCTTATCGAAATGTAAGAGTTTGCAACAGTGCATCAGAAAATGGGAGAATTACTGCAGTTCAGCACTAAATGGGTGCGTTATGCTGTGTTGCACTAAACGGGAGAATTGAGGCACGACAATACCTTTTGCGAGACTGAGTGTAGGGCACCGCTAAATTGGGCGAGGGCATCAGTCAGTATGAGGATTGCTGTAAGACAAAACTGAGTGGAGAACTTGTTCAGGGGGTCGGTAATTGGGGGAAATGGTGCTTAGCAAAACTGAATTGGAGAATTGGTGTGGGGTATCAGTAAATTAAAGACCTGGTGCACAGTGGAGCTAAATTAGAGAATTGGTGCAGGACAACAGTAAATGAGAGAATTAGCATAGCGCACCCTAAATAGTAGAATCGGATTACGGCATCATAAATGGAAGAATTAGTACAGGGATATGTGTAAATGGGAGATTTGGTGGAAACAAAAAAGTGGGAAATCTGCTGCACAGTGCTGTTACATTAGAATATTGGTGTGAGTGCCAATATGTTGGAAAATTGGAGCAGACCATGTCTAAATTGGGGAATAGGGGCCAGGGAATCAATGAAAAGAAGAAATATTGCCAGAATTGGGAAATTGGAGATTCAGTTCAGTGCATCACGAAAAGGGAAAAAATCAGCAAGGCATCTGTACGTGGAAGATGTGTATCAGGGAACAAATAAATGTAAGGAATTGATGCAGGTCAACAATAATTGGCGAATTCATGCAGGTGCCATTAAATTCTAAGTGGAAGGACTGGGCAGGATAACCTCAATGGGTGAGTTGGTGAAATTCCCGAATTAGTGCAGGATTGGGAAATGGGAGAATTGGTGCAGGGAAGCGGAGCACTAATTACAGCCTTAGAGATGTACAGCACGGAAGCAGACCCTTCAGTCCAACTTATCCGTGCCTAAATTTAAGAATTCTGGCAGCTCTCCACGAAATTTGAGAATCTTTGCAAGGAACTACTAAATGGAAAAATTGGGAAACTGCTTCTCGAAATGTGCGAGTTTGCAATAGGGCATCAGATAATGGGTGAATTAGTGCCTTTCAGCACTAAATGGCTGAGTTATGCTGTGTTGCATTAAATGGGGGATTTTGGGCAGGACGATACATTTTAGGAGATTGAGAGTTAGAGCACCCTTAAATTGGGAGAGGGCACCAGTCAGTATGAGGATTGGTGGAAGGCAACACTGTGGAGAACTTGTTCAGGGCATCAGTAATTGGGGTAAAGTTTGCTTCACAACGCTGAATTTGAGAATTGGTGTGGGGTATGAGTGAAAGACTTATTGCGGGTTGCTGATAACTTCGAGAATTGGAGCAAATGGGAGATCATGGGCAGTGAATCAGTAAATAGGGCAAATGTTGAAAAAGATTAGTAGGAGAGATTCAATACAGTGTACCACAAAATAGGGGAGTTGGTGCAGTTCACCACGAAAGGGAAGATATGTGTAGGATGTAATTTGGAGATATGATGCAGGGATCGCAAGATTAGAGAATTCTGGCAGCGGACTACGAAATGGGAGAATTGTTGCAGAGAAACAATTAAATGGAAGGAAATTGATTTCAGGGCAACAATAATTGGAGAATTCATGCAGGTGCCATTAAATTGTGCAGGACAATACTCAATGGGAGGCTTGGTGCAGTTTCAGGATTTGTGCAGGATTGATAAATGGGAGAAATGGTGCAGAGCAGCGGAGCCATAAACAGAGTCATACAATCACAGAGATGTACAACATGGAAACAGACACTTCAGTCCAACTTGTGTATGACTCAATTTTAGAATTCTGGCAGCGCTCCATGAAATTGGAGAATCATTCCAAGGATATACTAAATGGAAAAATTCAACAGTAGGAGTAGGGCACGACTAAATTTGGTGAGGGCATCAGTCAATATGAAGATAGGTGTGAGGCAAAACTGAATGGACGACTTGTTCAGGAAGTCCTGAATTTGGGGAATTGGTGCTCAGCAACACTGAATTGGAGAATTGATGCGGGACATCAGTCAATGAGAGACCCGGTGCACAGTGGAGCTAAATTAGAGAATTGGTGCATGGCAACAGGAAATGGGAGAATTAGAGTAGCGCACCCTTAACTGGTAGAATCGGGCTCAGGCATCAGTAAATGGGAGAATTATTACAGGGTTTATGAGTAAATGGGAGATTTGGTGAAAGCAGTAAATGGAAGATCTGGTGCACTATTACAGTGCAGGAGTGGGGCAGGGTAACCTCAATGGGTGAGTTGGTGAAATTCCCGAATTAGTGCAGGATTGGTAAATGGGAGAATTGGTGCAGGGAAGTGGAGCCCTAATCTAATTGTCCCATTTACTGGTGCCATGCGCACAATCTCTGATTTAGCTCCACTGTCCACCAGTTCTTCTGTTCAGTAGTTCCCTGTAACAATTTTCCCATTTCATAATCCGCTGCCAGACTTCTCTCATCTTGCGATCCCTGCATCATATCTCCAAATTACCGATCCTACAAATACCTTCCTTGTCGTGGTGAACAGCACCAACTCCCCCATTTCGTGGTACACTGTATTGAATCTCGAACACTAATCCTTTGCAACAGTTGTCCTATTTAGTGTTTCACTGCCCGTGTTCTCCCATTTGCTCCAATTCTCTAAGTTATCAGTACCCTGCACCTTTACCCCCCAATTCCTGATGTCCTGAACAAGTTCTCCATTCAGTTTTGCCTTACACCAATCCTCATACTGACTGATGCCCTCGCCCAATTTAGGGGGGCTATAATCGAAATCTCTTACAAGGTATTGTCCTGCCCCAATTCTCCCATTTAGTGCAACGCAGCATAGCTCACCCACTTCGTGCTGAACTGCATTAATTCACTAATTATCTGATGCCCTGTTGCAAATTCTGACATTTCGATAAGCCCTTTCCCAAGTTTTCCATTTAGTAAGTTCTTGCGATGATTCTCCAATTTAGTGGAGAGCTGCCAGCATTCTTAAATTTAGGCGTGGACAAGTTGGACACGAAGGGTGTGTTTCCATGCTGTACATCTCGAAGGCTCTAATTAGTGCTCCGCTTCCCTGCACGAAATATCCGATTTACCAATCCTGGACTAATTCGGGAATTTCACCAACTCACCCATTGAGGTTCTCCTGCCCCAGTCCTTCCCGTTAGAATTTAATGGCACCCCTGCATGAATTCTCCAATTATTGTTGCCCGACATCAATTCCTTCCAGTCGTTCCCTGATGCATATCTTTCACGTAAGGGTGCCCTGCTGAATTTTTTTTCATTTGGTGATGCACTGAATTGAATCTCCAATTTACCGATGCTTGCAACATTTCTTTTCATTGATTCCCTGTCCCCTATTCCCCAATTTAGACATGCTCTGCTCCAATTTTCCAATATATTGACACTCCCACCAATTTTCTAATGTAATGGCACTGTGTACCAGATCTCCCATTTATTGATTCCACTAAATCTCCCATTTACTCATATCCTTGTACTAATTCTCCCATTTACTGATGCCCGAGCCCGATTCTACCATTTAAGGGTGCCCTACTCTAATTCTCCCATTTCCTGGTGCCATGGACGTATTCTCGAATTTAGCCCCACTGTGCACCAGATCTCCCATTCAGTATTTCTCTCCCATTTATTCATTTTGGCGATCACTGCATCAAAACTCTAAATTCCCAGTGCTACACATATTCTCCATTTCGTGGTGAACTGCACCAACTCCCCCATTTCGTGGTGCACTGTATTGAATCTGGAACACTAATCCTTTGCAACATTTGTCCTATTTACTGATTCACTGCCCGTGTTCTCGAAGTTATCAGCACCCTGCACCAGGTCTTTCATTTAGTGATACTTCAAACCAATTCTCCAATTCAGTGTTGCTGAGCACCATTTCCTCCAATTACTGATCCTGATCCAGTTCTCCTCACAGTGTTGCCTTACCCCAATCCCCATACTGACTGATGTCCTCGAACAATTTAGCGGTGCACTACTCTAAACCTCTCAAGTGTTTTCCTGCCCCAATTATCCCATTGAGAGTTACACTGCACCAATTCTCCCATTCAGTGTTAAACTGCCCCAATTCTCCCATTTAGTGTTACACTGCATCAATTCTCCCATTTTCTGATTCAGCGTTACATTTTTCACATTTCGATAAGCCCTTCCCCAAGTCTTCTGCTAAGTAGTTCCTTGCAATGGTTCTCCAATTTAGTGGAGCGCTGCCAGAATTCTTTGAGGCATGGACAAGTTAGAACGAAGGATCTGTTTCTGTGTTATCAATCTCTATGATTGTATGACTCTATTTATGGCTATTTCTCCCATTTTCCAATCCTGCACAAATCCTGGAACTGCACCAACTCTCCCATTGAGTGTTATCCTGCCCCCGTTCTCCCACTTCGAATTTAATGGCACCTGCATGAATTCTCCAATTATTGGCGACCTGCAGTTTTTTAATGTCGTGATGCACTGAACTGAATCTCCAATTAACTGATGCATGCAACATTTCTTCTTTTTATTGACTCCCTGGCCCCTATTCTCCTATTAAGACATGCTCTGCTCCAATTCTCTCATATATTGGCATTCCCAACAATTTTCTAATGTAATGGCACTGTGCACTGAATCTCCCATTTATTGATTCGCACCAAATCTCCCATTTACTCATACCCCTGTACTAATTCTTCCTTTGACTGATGCCCTAGCCAGATTCTACCATTTAGCAGGAGCCTCAGCTTTGTGAAATGTGACTAGACCATGAAACCAGAAGGGACAGAAAGCTGATTATGTGAGAGAAACTAAAAGCAATGGAGTTGTCAGAGGGAGATCACAGGAAGTGACACCTTTTCCTACAGCAAATAACCGAAGACCAGGAGGCAGTGTTTCCTCCCCATGCTGGGTTTCAGGAAATATGGTCAGAGCTGAAGCTGAGTTTTCAATGGGACGGGCAGGATACCATTTTACTGACCATGTAGGTGTGAACAACATACAAGGGTCTGCCTCGTCACTCTCAGGAACTTGCTGTTTAACTAAGAAGCTGACCCACTGGATTAATATCTGTGTGCATTGTTAATTAGCACAGAGCCAATCAGATCGGGGAGATCCCTTGGTGCCTTGCAGACTGCTGTGGGAGAAATGGGTTCTGGTTCCCTTCTCACAGATGCTGCCTGACCTGCCGAGGTTAGATTTCAGATCCCCAGGAACAGCAGAGGTTTCCCTTTATGTATTTTCTTTCTCCTTACACAATGGGTAATTTGTGATGCTTAAGATCCCACATGTTTTCTATTTCCCCCTTCAGCAGATCTTGTTACAGTAAAAGACCTGTGCACATGAACACCAAGGTAACTCTATCCATGTTCACATTTCACACTCTGTAGTTCGGTCGAGTTTGTCTCTCTTTAGCCTTTTATACCAAACTCCATCACAGCGGGCTTCAGTCTGTTCATTTCCCTCCACAACCTTCTGCTATTTCCTGGTGACGTTATTATTCGCCTGTCTGTACAAACAATCCTGTTGGCCAGTATCACCCACAGTATCTTCTCCAAATCCAAGTTAGATGTTAAAGAACATATTGATTGTCTTTTCTGACTCGTAAATAAATGACCATCTGTATCATTCGTATATAGAGAACAACATGATTAAAATATTCATCCTTACAGTAAAAAACAAGTTGGATTTTAATTCTGCTGTTTGCAAGTTGCAGTAATTTATGATCACTTTGCATTTTTCCATCCGTGCGCATTAATTCTCCATGGCGAGCTTGAGCCATTTATTCCAATAGCTTCAGTTTTTATCCAGCCACTTTTGTAATAATTTGTGAAACAGATTGGACGGCCTTACCTTCATTCATCTTTGATTTTATTTCATCACATTTGTTGAATTTTAACTCCACCCTGACTCTCCTTATACAGAGCCACCCTCTCCAGTTGGGTTTGTGTTGCTCTGCTCCAGGTATATTCCAAGTGTAAACAGCACCGGTGGCATACTGACCCGCCTGTTGTCATCAGGAATAGATTCTTGTTGTACTTTTGAGACTGGTGTCATATTGCCAAATTTGTATGTTGGGGCAGTAGAATTGCCCTTTGGGTAGAGAACTGGCTCGAAGGTAGAAGACAGAGGGTGGTGGGGGTTGGTTACTTTTCAGACTGAAGGCCTATGACGAGCGGTGCGCACAAGGTCGGTGCTGGGTCCACTGTTGTTTTGTCATTTATAAAAAAGATTTCGATGTGAACATAGGACGAATGGTTAGTAAGTTTGCAGATGACAGTAAATGTTGAGGTGTGGAGGAAAGTGAAGATGGTTACCTCAGAATACAATGGGATCTTGATCAGATGGGCCAGTGGGCTGAGGAGTGGCAGATGGAGATTAATTTCGATAAGTGTGAGGAGCTGCATTTTGGAAAGGCAAAAGAGAGCAGGACTTATACACTTAATGACAAGGTACTAGGCGTGTTGCTAAACAAATAGACCTGGAGTGCAGCTTCATAGATCGTTGAATGTGGACTAACATTTCGATAGGATAGTGAAGAAAGCGTTTGTCATTTTTGTCTTTATTGCTCAGTTAATTGTGTAAAGGAGTTGGGAGGTCATGTTGCAGTATTGATTCAGCCCCATTTGCAATTCTGGACTCCCTCCTAATAGAAGGGTGTTGTGAAACTTTAAAGGGTTCAGAAAAGATTTACATGGATGTCGCCAGGGTTGGAGGGATTGTGTTGGAGGTTAAGACTGGAGAGGTTGAGGCTATTATCCCTGGAGCGTCAGTGGCTGAGGGGTAACCTTACAGAGGTTGCAAATATCATGAAGGACCCTCAATAGGGTAAAAAGGCAAGGTGATTTCTCTGTGGTGGGGGAGTCCAGAAGCAGATGGCATGTGTTAAAGTTGAGAGGGGAAACATAAAAGGGACCTAAGGGGAACATTGTTCAAGCAGAGGGCATTTTGTGCATGAGCTGCCAGAGAAAGTAGTGGAGGCTGGTACAATTACAACATTTAAAAGGTATCTGGGCAGGTGTAGGAATTAAAAAGGGTTCCGAGGAACATGGGCCAAATTCTGACAAATAGGATGAGATTGACATCGGATATCAGTTCAGCATGGATGTGTTGGATTGAATGATTTGTTTCTGAGCTTATATTGCTCTGACTGGGTTGAGCTCCGGATTGTAGATCTATGAAGTAGAAAATAAAGTATGGCACATAGTTAGATTGAGAAATCCTGCGGATCTCATCAGCTTTATCCTGTTTCCCTGATCCTCCTCCTTCAATCAATGCATTTTTCAGATCCTCATTCAGAATTGCTGGAGCACTGTAACTGACCTGGAACAATGTGTTGAAAGTCCTTTTGCAGTCCACACAAGGTACCTTTCCCACTGCCCTGCTCCCACGGCCTGCAATGCTGCAGACTGAGCAGACAACCTGAAGCACAATGATGAGCTCCTTCCGGCCCACTGCCCTCCTTCTCACTGAATGAAGACAATCACCAGAAGCAGAATCCAGCTCTTGTTGGAGCCTTGAATACCTGACCCTGTCTCACTGAGTGAAGATTAGACTCAGAAACAGAAATGAAATCAACTTCCTATCTGCATTGTGTCATTCTTTAAGATCTCTGTGTGTCTGAGTTCAGGTCATTTGATTGGAGACTGCGGATAGTGGGTCCCCAGTGAAATGGAAAGAATGGTGGAGGAGCTCACTGAGGGACATCTCTCAAAGTGAGAATCAGAAAGATGCTATTCCACATTGGAAGGGTTTAAGGGGAATTAATGGCTCAGAAAAATGTTATACGGATGTTTGTAAAACTTAGGAACTCTGACTGTTTTGAGGCTTGAGTTTATTTTGTCCTTGTATAGATTTGACACATTTATCCTCCCTTCCCAACACTACAGAAGCTGTTGGAACTGTTCAGTGTTTCCAGCGGCTTCTGTAATTATTTCAGGTTCCTGACGGGAGCAGTCTCTCACTTTTCGAACAAAGCAAACCCATCCTTGTGCTGCACCCAATATGTCAATAAGAAATGGGAAGCAGCAGAGGGGAAAGCTTCTGAGATTCAGACCAATGCTGCCCGGTTCCACACTGCAATTCACCGAAAAGGTCGACAAGAAAAGAAAGGAGCAATCTGACAGATCCGTTTTACCGCAGAATGAATGATTTATTTCCTTGACTTGTCCCAGTGCCTTTCCTTTAAAAGGCTGTTTACAAACCACATCACTGCGATGTCTGGGAATCGGAACCAGGTCAACTGCTTGGAAGGCAGCTATGCTCACCACTATACCACCATCACCCTGCTCCCAGCTCCCTCCCCATTCCCAAACACACTTAACAAGGCCGTGATCATCACCAACTGGATTGGGGCTGAAATCCAAACAAGAAATTGCTGGGGACCCTCAGCAGGTCTGACAGCACCAGAATTTGGGCGGCAAGGTGGCTCAGTGGTGAGCACCAGGGTCCCAGGTTCAATCCCAGCCTCGGGCGACTGTCTGTGTGGAGTTTGCACATTCTCCCCATGTTTGTGTGGGTTTCTTCCAGATGCTCCGGCTTCTTTCCATAGTCCAAAAATGTGCAGGTTCGGTGAATTGGCCTTGGTAAATTGTCCATAGTGATTAGTCAGAAGGAAATGGGTCTGGGTGGGTTACTCTTCGGGCGGTCGGTGTGGACTGGTTGGGCTGAAGGTCCTGTTTCCACACTGTAGGGAATCTCATCTAATCTAATTAGAATCCATCAGTTCTGAACCAAATCCAAAAGGGATTGGGAATTGCTTAATTAAAACATCTAAGAACTCAGGAAATGTGAGCAGGAGGAGAGTATACAGCCTGTTTAAACTGTTCAGTCTCTTCTGGCAGTCAATCCAATCAGAGCTGGTTTCAGATTTCAAATCCGGTTTCCTATCCATCCCCCATATCCCGTGACTCCCTGAGACCCCGGCAATCTGTCAATTCCAATCTGAAATGTACTCAGTGAGGGAGCATCCACAACCCTCAGGGAGAGAGAATATTAAAGAGTCAGAGGCCTTAGAGTGAAGCGCTGTCTCCTCATCTCAGTCCCAAATAACCTGCCCCTTACCCTGAGAGGGTGGCAATCAAACCCGAATGAACTGCGGATGCTGTAACATTAACGTTGATTTCTCTGCACAGATGCAGCCTGACATGCTGAGCTTTTCCAGCAACCCCTGAGACTGTGTTATCGTGTTTCAGATTCCCAGACCCACAGGATTAATTTCTCAGCATCTCCCCTCTCAAGCATCTTCGGAATCAGATACATTCCAATCAAATCACCTTTTAATTTTCTAGAATATAGACCCAATTTATTCAGATACTCAGCACTGGAGCACACGCGTCCCAAATACTGAGCTTTATTTTGTGACTCATTAATGTGTTTGGCTCATTGGCGCTGGGTCCCCACGGATTGCTCAGATGTAATTACTCTGGTGAAGGTGACGGTGAGTTATTGCCTTGAACTGCTGGCCATTTATTTGGTGCAGATAAACCCACAATGATGTAAGGGAGGGAGTTCCAGAACTTCCAACTAATGGCACTTGTGGGACTGAGATGTATTTCCAAGCCAGGGTGGGGAGCGGCTTGAGTGGCAGATTGTCACCTGGTGGTGTTCCCGTGTATCTGCTGTGTTCAGCATTCCACATGATAGTGCCGTGGGTCTGGAATCTGCTCTGGAAGGAACCTTGGAGAATTTCTACAGGGCATCTTGTCTCAGCCGAACTATGCCAGTCAGGTACATGAGCATGAATCCTGTAATCCAGTTGATCTACACCACAAGGACTCCTTCCATCGGTCATCGCCTTCCTTTGGAGGGCATCTGTCAAGATCATCACACACGTTTTTCCCTGAATACATCCATGCTAACTAGCCTGTGGTTAATCAATCCATCTTCAAATGATAATGGATATGGTCCCCCAGAGCGTTTAAACCTCCTTTCCCCAGCTCTGAGAGTGTAATAGCAGGTGGGATCCACCCTGCCCTCCTAATGTGGCCATATTTGGGAAACCTCGGATAGTCCAATATCATTCACTCCATCTCAGCGTTTTTCCCCGTTAAAGATTGCTTTCAAAGTGCAACAGTGCGATGGCAGGGGTTCGAGCTCGGGTTAACTGCTGGGAAGGAGACATGTCCAACCGTTTCCCAGTAATTGGCAAGCTATTCCCGAGGCCGTGATCAGGTTTGAAGCCTGGGGTTAAAGTATGTCAATCCCCAGGATCTGAGAGGCAGGACTCTTTTAGGGAGAAATTAAAGCTAGAAAGATGTGACCCTCTCTAAAGATTTGTCATAAATTCAGAGTGATGTGGGTTATAGAGAGTGCAGGCTGAGAGAATTCGACAGTGAGAGAAAGACAGTGAGAGGGAATGAGTGAAAAATTGAAAGAGCTGTGTAAACAGAAGGGGAGAGAGAGGGAGAGGCATTTTGAGATTGTGAAATCGCTGCAATGTTTGATTCTGGGATGACAGGAAATAATTAAACGGAAGCAGCATCACAGAGGGGAGAAATGATCAGAGTAATTAGCTGCTGCTGCATTGTTGCATGTGGGATCTTGCTGTGCACCAGCTGCCCCAATGTTACCATTGCAGCCAGTGAGTGTATTAATCAGCTAACCCGTCATTTCAAAGTTTTTCCAAGGCTTTGGCATGAAAACGCAGCTCATTTCCCAATATGTTTGTGGTTGGATGTTGCTGAGAGATTGTCTGTGTCACTGAGAGAGGAAAACCTGGGATCTTGCTGTGCTATCACTCTGTAATGATTTTCCTCCTTTGCCTTTCAACTCATGCTGTCTGTTTCCTCCCAAGGGATCTTGCTGGCCCCTTGAAGATTCAAAGAGAGAAACATAAAGATCAGGAGATTTTTGAACAAAAGCTTTCTCCAGGGGGGACACAGTCCTTAGGCCTGAGGCCTGGTCGACAGGCTGCACCCCGTGGGGGCCCACATGAGTTGCGTGTTTATTTACCCCGAGGTTTAATCTCCTCTGGGGGAACCTGGGTTTAAGGGCCTCTGGTTAAATGGCTCCTGTCAGATTGGGGCCCTGTTGTTTTTTAAACAGGTTTGAAGCCTGGGGTTAAAATAATCAGAGCCTGGGATTTGACACAAATACATTAATCCCAGTGAGTGTCTGCCAGACAGAACTACACAAGAAGGGAATTAAAACCTTAAATGAGAAACTCCCTCCAAAGACTTGTTCTAATGTCAGAGTAATGTGGGATGTGTACAGGCCTGGGTGATCAAATGTGATAATCGCGCAAATAAGAAACAGGTTGGCCGGTTCCCTGAGTATCTGGAGGGGATCTCTGTCTCTTTCTCTGTCCCCTCTCTCGAACTTTCTCCAGCTTTATTTATTGATTTTTCAAACAGATAAAACCGTCCCACACACAGCAATGTGACTCGTGGTTGTTTGAAGTGGGGGAAATAGAAATATTTTGTAGGACAAGTTGATTGTTTTTCAGACAATGGTGTTAAAAAACACAAGATACAAACAGAGAGAGAGAGTGTGTGAAGGAGGGAGTGATAGAGGGATAAGATGTGTCTTTGTAGCTGACTGTCATCAATCAGAGCCCAGGCCCTGGAGACAGGTTTCTGTGATGTGTAAGGGGTAACCTGCAGGCTGAGAGGTGCACAGCAAGATTCCGTAGGGAGCCGGGTGAGGGAACACTGAAGGATTCCCTGTACACCCTGACAGAACACTTCCCACCCACTCTCACCATCTCCAGAACCACCCCCAAACACCCCCATCCCCTCACACAAACAGAGAGGGGCTGACATTGGAATTCTGCACAGCAGGATCCCAACAGCCCATGCTGATGGACATTGTGAGGGTGTCTGTACCTTCACCGTCCACATTCAGAACCAACCCCCACCCTCTTGCCTGAATTTGGGAATGGTGGCCCACTGCTACTGGAAAGGAAAAGGATGAAGGCTGTTCCCGCACAGCAAGATCCCACTGACTGCAATGTTAAGTTACCAATAAATGCTAACCTCCCCCATTTCAACTCCGGGGCTGGATGGAGAGACAGGGAAATTCAGCCCTCCCCCTACCCTCTCCCGTCACCCTCAGCTCCTCAATAAGCTACATTCCAGTGGCACCTACACCTTCCATTGAACCCTCACAGATATGGCCGTCCAATGATCACAAATCCTCACACAGGCTCAGGACTCCTGACCTACCCATCGTCCCCACCCCCCAACACAATCCCCCAGAATGGCTAAAGTTATAATGCAGGGACCACCGCACAGCAAGATCCCACATGGAGCCTCACTGTGTTCCAATAGGAACACATCACACCCACACAGTTCGAACCCAGAGGCTGCACTATCTCTGTGTGTATCTCTCTGTCTGTCTCGTTCTCTCTATCCCAGGCTGCCATCTTCACTCACGGGCTGGGAACGGTTTCTCCTGCACTTTCAATGTACAATGAGTGAACACTGGACACCCCCCAACTCCCCATCCCCAGCCCTTGTGTCTATTCACTGCCCCCATATCACCCACCCCACACCCCACTCCAGCCCTCTTATCCCACTCCCATCCTTCCCTTTCCATGCTCTCCCTCTCTCCATCTCTCTTTCCCCACACTCTCTCCGATTCCAGCCTCTGTCTCTAAAATGTGGTCGCTCCCGTCATTTTGTAATCCTGACCTGTCACATCACAGCCTTGAGGGTTTAAAATGATGGGACGGTCTGGAGAGATTGAGGGGGTCAGGGGGCAGACCCAGAGTCAGGAATGGTGATGGAGAGAGGGAACGAGAGAGACAGAGAGAGGAAGGCAGAAAGAAAGACCCAGACTATGGACAGAGAGAAAGGGAGGAAGACCCAGACTGAGGGAGGTGCAGAGAGATGGAGATGGACACAGAGAGAGAGACAGAGAGAGAGAGAGAGAGACAAAGAAAATGTAAAATCCAAGCCTCTGTAAACTACATTTTGACACAGAGCCACTTGTTACAATGTGGGAGATTCTGCAGGTGATTTGAGACACAGCAAGATCCCACTAGTAGCAGTGTGACCGCAGACAGATTATGTGTTTCACTTTCGCTGGTTAAGGGTTCAAAGATCCTGCTGTTTGACAAATTCAAACCACTTCCCACTCTCTCTCTCTCTCTCTCGCTGCCTCAGTCTCTGTCTCCACTCTCCCCTTCTCCATCTCTAATTATTTTCTGTCTCTCTCTGATTTAGTCGTGTCCAGGGTAGTATTTATTTCACCTTTTAAAAGACAGCAGTGTTCATATTTGACAATATTCCCTTTTATAAACCGGGGCACTGTTTCCCAGCAGTCTTTGTGCCAGCAATACTGTGGGCCATTGACGCACAGGGAGATCCCACAGGGTACTCCCTTCCTGCTCCTGAATGTGCTCAAATTCCACTTTTATATCCAAGAGACTGTGGATTTCTATGAGACTCCTGTGTTTTTTTTTAAATCACCCCCTCCATCCCAGGATTTAATTTTGTGGATGGTACTTTCTAGAAGGAAGTGATTGGAGCTGGGTGGTGATGGGATGTTGTAGAGCCCCGTTCTCTCCCCCTCTCCCAGATCCTGTCTCCCTTTCCCAGCCCAGCTACAAAGACACATCTTATCCCTCTATCGCTCCCTCCTTCACACTCTCTCTCTCTCTGTGAATCTTGTGTTCTTTTACCCCTTTGTCTCAAACAGAATCACCTTGTGCTGCGAAATATTTCCATCTCCCCCACTTCAAATACCCACGAGTCACATTGCTGTGTGTGGGATGGTTTTATTTGTTTGAAAAATCAAAAAAAGAAGCTGGAGAGGGTGTGAGAGAGGGGACAGAGAGAGGGAGAGAGAGAGAGATCCCCTCCCAGATACTCAGGGATTGGGCCAACCTGGGTATTATTTATGGGATTATCACATTTGGTCACCCTTCTTGCAATGTAGGCCACTCTGCAGGTGGTTTGAGACACAGCAAGATCCCACAAGTTGTATTACTTTGATATTAGAACAAGTCTTTGGATAGAGTTTCTTATTTAAGGTTTAATTCCCTCTTTGGGGTAGTCCTGTCTGTCAGACTCTCACTGGGGATCGATGTGTTAGTGTAAAATCCCAGGGCCCTGGTTCCTTTAGCCCCACTCCTCAAACCTGTTTTAAAAACAACAGGGCCACAAACTTACAGTAGCCAGTTAACCAGAGGTCCCTAAAACCCAGGGTTTATCAGAGGGGATTAAACCTCGGGGTAAATAAACACAAAACACGGTGCAGCCTGTCGACCAGGCCTCAGGCCTCAGGACCGTGTCCCCTCTGGAGAAAGCTCTTGTTCATAGGTCTCCTGATCCTAAAGTTTCTCTCTTTGAATCTTCAAGGGGCCCGTGGGAGAAAAGAGACAATATTAGTTGAAAGACAAAGGAGGAAAATCATAACAGAATGATTGCACAGCAAGATCCCAGGTTTTCCTCTCTCAGTGACACAGACAATCTCTCAGCAACATCCAAACAAAAACATATTGGGTGATGAGCTGCGTTTTCATGCTAAAGCCTTGGAAAAACTTTGAAATGCCTGGTTACCTGATTAAAATACTCACTGGCTAGAATAGTAGTATTGGGCCAGCTGGTGCACAGCAAGATCCCACATGCAACAATGCAGCAGCTAATTACTCTGATCATTTCTCCCCTCTGTGATGCTGCTTCCGTTTAATTATTTCCTGTCATCCCAGAATCAAACATTGCAGCGATTTCACAATCTCAAAACGCCTCTCCCTCTCTCTCCCCTTCTGTTTCCCCAGCTCTCTCAACTTTTTAAATCTTTCTCTCACTGTGTCTCTCACTGTCAAATTTTCTCAGCCTGCCCTCTCTATAACCCACATTACTCTGAATTTAGGACAAGTCTATAGAGAGGGTCACAACATTTAGATTTTAATTCCACCCTAAGAGAGTCCTACCTCTCAGATCCTGGGGATTGACAAACTTTAACCCCAGGCTTTAAACCTGTTTTAAAAACAACAGGGCCACAATCTGACAGGAACCAGTTACCCAGAGGCCCCTAAAACCCAGGGTACCCCAGACGAGATTAAACCTCGGGGTAAATATTCACACAACTCACTGTGGGCCTCCACGGGGTGCGGCCTGTCGGCTAGGCCTCAGGCCTTAGGCCCATGCTCCCCCTCTGGAGGTTGTTTTTTCCGGGCCTCGAACATTTTGGATCTTCACGTTACAGCTTTCCAAACAAATGTTCTTCAGGATAAAAGAGAGAAAAGATGAGTTGAAAGGGGGAGCGAGAGCATTTTGAGGGCAAGTTACACAGCAAGATCCCAGAGTTAAAAGCACCCCCGCCCATCCCCAATGTATTAATGTATCTAACACACTCAGCAGTTAGGATGGAACATTGTGTGGGAGCATATCTTCCCAGGGATTGGAGGAGGATAGTGAGGGAAAGGCATCAGATTCTTACACTCTGCAGTGACCTGGGATCAATTACCTTTTACTGAAAACAGTTCCCAACTTGTAAGTGCCTGTAGCTCCCTCCAATCTGAAACCCTCATTCCCCTCTATCCTGTCTCCTCTCTCTGAGCCAATGGTGTCTTCATTCTGTTACTGACCCTTCAGTCCCAGGGGCATCAATTTTTCTCACCATTCCAATTGGAGACCTTCTCTCATCCACATGAAGGAATTGGACCCTGACAATTCCATTTACACTGTCTCCCATCAATCTTCATAGGATCCATATCACAGAGGTTAGACAGTTTTCCCAGCAAACATTCCCAGGGCAGAGGGAGCACAGAGTTCCATACAAAATAAAGGTCCCATTAAACTGTTCCCATTTAAATCCCCAGGGCAGGCAGAGAATGGGGTCAGATACAGAGTAAATCTCCCTCGACACTGCAGCATTTCAAATTCCCAGGCCATTTTGAGCTCGGCGTTAGGTACTGACTAAATCTCCCACTTCCCCCATCCTGTTCACATCAAACTCAATCAGGATAGCTCCATCACTGGGTTAGATACAGAGTATGTGTCTGTTAGGGTTTCAGCCCCAATCCAGTTGGTGATGATCACGGCCTTGTTAAGTGTGTTTGGGAATGGGGAGGGTGACACTAGCAGGGTGATGGTGGGATAGTGGTGAGCATAGCTGATTTCCAACAAGTTAACCTGGGTTTGATTCCCGGCCATCGCAGTGTTGTGGATTGTAAACAGCCTTTTAAAGGTACGGCACTGGGATAAATCTTTCATTCTGTGGTAAAACGGATCTGTCAGATTGCTCCTTGCTTTTCCTAGTGATGGTTCCTGTGAATTGCAGTGTGGAACCGGGCAGCATTGCTCGGCATCTTGGAAGCTTTCCCCTCTGCTGCTTCCCATTTCTTATTGAAATATTGGTTGCAGCACAAGGATGGGTATGTTTTGTTCGAAAAGTGAGGGACTGCTCCCGTCAGGAACCTGAAATAATTACAGAAGCCGCTGGAAACACTGAACAGTTCCAACAGATTCTGTAGTGGTGGGGAGTGAGGATTTTTGTGTCAAATCTACACAAGGATAAAATAACCTCCAGTCTCAAAACAATCAGAAATCCTGACTCTGCAAACATCCTTGGAAATCGTTTCTGAATCTTTAAAAGTTTCACCCCATCCTCCCGATAGCAGAAAGACCAGAATTGTGTGGTTTATGGAATGTTACTATATCCGAAAGTTGCTGTTTATAGTTAAATAATGTTCATTTAGTTCAGGTTTCCAATCGAGTTCGGTTTGTCCAATCTTTCTTCCTTATGTTTGTGTTACAACGAGAGTGGGGAGTAAAGTGTGTTTTGATCTACGCCTGGCAGTTTGACCAATCACATTGTAACGCCTTAAACTTCCCTTCAGGAAATCAGGAAAAGGGGTCTCGACCATTTTCTTAAGGCAGAGGAGTTTGGTCTGGTTCATAACATCTTCAATGTCATCAATCCATGTCCCTCCAGCCCTGAGCAATGATGTTTACAGATTAATGGAGGATACACAGACACATTCATCGGTATTATCTTGGACAGGAGTCATTTGGGAATGATATTCCTCAGACCATCAACTCTCAGCTCGGCCAAGGATAAAGGCCAGGAATCCGGCACAATTGGGAAACAGCCCATTTCCCGGGAGACTGAGAGGTCACTGACAGAGTGGGAGCTGGAGAGTCAGGAACAGAATAACAGGGACAGTCCGCTCTGTTCACTGACCCTTCACCCCTCAGTGAATCCAGTGCCAGGAATGACTGCTATTAGTCAGACTGACAGAATGTGATCAGATACACACACTGTCCTTCCACATCATCAATATTGCCCAGCTCCCACCCTGTCTCAGCTCATCTGCCCCTCTGCCATCTTCAATATTTTAATCGGGGCAGCATTAAGCACCGTGCTTTGAGCTGAGCTGTCTTACGTTCTGTGCTCTCTCTCTAAAAGGCTGCAATTCCCCCCAATCCCTCTCTGGTTTAAGATGCTCCTTGACCTCTGCCCCAATGAATGAGGTAGAGCGTCACCTGACCCAATATCCCCTTCGGTTGGTCAACATCGACTGTATTTAAAACAAGGAACTGCAGATCATGGAGAGCGAACAGATAACACAGAAATTACTGGCGACATTTAGTGGGAGCGGCCTCATTTGTGGGAGAAATCCGAGTGAACCTCTAGAGTCCAGGGATTGTCCTTCAGAACTGAAGGGATCTGATGCTGATGCTGTCAGACCTGCTGAGCTCCCCCAGCAGTTTCTGTTTGTATTTCAGTCCCAATCCAATTGGTCCCGATCACGGTCTCGGGAATAGCTTGCCAATTACTGGGAAAGGGTTGGATATGTCTCGTTCCCAACAGTTAACCCGGGCTCGAACCCCTGCCTTCACACTGTTGCACTTTGAAAGCAATCTTAAACGGGGAAAAATGCAAAGATGGAATGAATGAGATTGGACTCTCCAAGGTTTCTCAAACATGGCCACATTAGGGAGGCAGGGTGGGTTCACCTGCTATTACACTCTCAGAGCTGGATTACAGGAATAGTGCTCATGTGCCTGACTGGGATAGTTCATCTGAGACAAGATGCTCTGTAGAAATTCCCTAAGGTTCCTTCCAGAGCAGCTTCCAGACCCAAGGCACTATCATGTGGAATGCTGAACACAGCAGATACAGGGGAACACCACCAGGTGACAATTCCACATCAAGCCACTCCCCACCCTGGCTTGGAAAAACATCTCAGTCTCACAAGTGCCATTGGTTGGAAATCCTGGAACTCCCTCCCTTACATCATTGTGGGTTTATCTGCACCAAATAAATGGCAGCAGTTCAAGGCAATAACTCACCGTCACCTTCACCATCGCTGTCTTCCAAACAGTTAATCCGCGTTCAATTCCTGGCCATCGCAATGCTGCAGCTTTAAAATCGGTTTCTAAATGAAAGCGACCGGGATATAACCGGATCTGTCAGATTGCTCCTGGCTTTTCCTGGCGATGGTTCCTGTGAATTGCAGTGTGGAACCGGACAGCTTTGCTCGGCCTCTCGGAAGCTTTCCCCTCTGCTGCTTCCCATTTCTTATTGAAATATTGGTTGCAGCACAAGGATGGGTTTGTTTTGTTCGAAACGTGAGAGACTGCTCCCGTCAGGAACCTGAAATAATTCCAGAAACCGCTGGAAACACTGAACAGTTCCAATAGCTTCTGTAGTGTTGGAGAGGGAGGGTGAAAGACTCAAATCTACACAAGGAGAAAATTAACTCCAGCCTCAAAACAGTCAGAGTTCCTAAGTTTTACAAACATCCGTATAACATTTTTCTGAGCCATTAATTCCCCTTAAACTCTTCCAATGTGGAATAGCATCTTTCTGATTCTCACTTTGAGAGATGTCCCTCAGTGAGCTCCTCCACCATTCTTTCCATTTCACTGGGGACCCACTATCCGCAGTCTCCAATAAAATGACCTGAACTCAGACACACAGAGATCTTAAAGAGTGACACAATGCAGATAGGAAGTTGATTTCATTTCTGTTTCTGAGTCCAATCTTCACTCAGTGAGACAGAGTCAGGTATTCAAGGCTCCAACAAGAGCTGGATTCTGCTTCTGGTGATTGTCTTCATTCAGTGAGAAGGAGGGCAGTGGGCCGGAAGGAGCTCATCATTGTGCTTCGGGTTGTCTGCTCAGTCTGCAGCATTGCAGGCCGTGGGAGCGGGGCAGTGGGAAAGGTACCTCGTGTGGACTGCAATAGGATTTCCACACATTGTTCCAGGTCAGTTACAGAGCTCCAGGAATTCTGAATGAGGATCGGAATAATGCATTGATTGAAGGAGGAGTATCGGGAAAACAGGATAAAGCTGATGAGATCAGCAGGATTTCTCAGTCTAACTCTGTACCATACTTTATTTTCTGCTTCATAAATGTACAGTCCAGGTCTCAACCCAGTCAGAGCAATATAAGCTCAGAATCAAATCATTCAGTCCAACAAATCCACGCTGAATTGATATCCGATGTCAATCTCATCCTATTTGTCAGAATTTGACCGATGTTCCTCTGAACCCTTTTTAATTCCTACACCCACCCAGATTCCTTTTGAATGTTGTAATTGTACCAGCCTCCACTACTTCCTCTGGCAGCTAATGCACACAGTGCCCTCTGCTTGAAAAATGTTCCCCTTAGGTCCCTTTTTTTTCCTGCTCAACTTTAACATATGCCATCTGCTTCTGAACTCCCCCACCGCAGGGAAATCACCTTGCCTTTTTACCCTATTGAGGATCCTTCATGATTTTGTGAACCTCTATAAGGTTACCCCTCAGCCACGGACGCTCCAGGGATAATCGTCCCAACCTATCCAGTCTTACCCTACAGCATAAGCCCTCCAACTTTGGCAACATCCTTGTAAATCTTTTCTAAACACTTTAAAGTTTCACAAAATCCTTCTGATAGGAGGGAGTCCAGAATTGCACATTATATACCAAAAGTGGCCGAACCAATACTGCAGCATGGCCTCCCAACTCCTTTACACAATTAACTGACCAGTAAAGACAAAAATGACAAACGCTTTCTTCACTATCCTATTGAAATGTAAGTCCACATTCAACGATCGATGAAGCTGTACTCCAGGTCTACTTGTTTAGCAACATCCCTAGTACCTTGTCCATTCAGTGTAAATGTCCTGCTCTCTTTTGCTTCTCCAAAATGCAGCACCTCACGTTTATCCTAATTCATCTCCAACTGCCACTCCTCGGCCCATTGGCCCATCTGATCAAGATCCAGTTCTCCTCTGAGGTATCCATCTTCACTGTCCTTTACACCTCCAATTTTACTGTCATCTGCAAACTTACTATCCATTCGTCCGATGGCCACATCTAAATCGTTTATATAAAAGACAAAACAACAGTGGGCCCAGCACTGATCCTTGGTGCACACCGCTGGGCACAGGCCTCCAGTCTGAAAAGCAACCCTCCCCCACCACCTTCGAGCCAGCTCTCTAACCAAAGGGTAATTCTACTGACACAACATAAAAGTTTAAAATTATGACACCAGTTTCAAAAGTACAACAAGAACCTATTCCTGATTGGGGAATCGGGGCCAGGGAATCAATAAAAAGAAATGTTGCAAGGTTCGGTAAATTGGAGTTTCAGTTCAGTGCATCACTAAATGAAAACAATTCAGCAGGGCACACGTACGTGGAAGAAGTGATTCAGGGAACAATTAAATGGAAGGAACGGATGCAGGGCAACAATAATTGGAGAATCTATGCAGCGGCTTAGATCTATATTGGGCAGGATAATACTCAAAGGGAGAATTGGTGCAGTTTCAGGATTTGTGCAGGATTGGTAAATGGGAGAATTGGTGCAGAGCAGCGGAGTCATAAACCGTCATACAATCAGAGAGATGTACAACATGGAAACAGACACTTCACTTCAACTTGTCTATGACTCAGTCTTAGAATTCTGGTAGTGCTCCACAAAATTGGAGAATCATTCCAAGGAACTACTAAATGGAAGGATTGGGCAAGGGCTTATCGAAATAAGAGAATTTGGAACGGGGCATCTGATATTGTCAAATTATTGCAGTTAGAACCATATGGGAGAGTTTCAGTTTCTCAGTGAATGGGAGAATTGGTGCAGTGTAGTACTAAATGTGAGAATTGGGACATGACAATACTTGATGTGGGAATGAGAGTAGGGCACCCCTAAATTGGGCGAGGGCATCAGTCAGTATGAGGATTGGTGAAAGGCAAAACTGAATGGAGAACTTGTTCAAGACGTCAGGCCTTGAGGGAAATGTTGCTCAGCAACACTGAATTGGAGAATTAATGCGGGACATCAGTAAATGAGAGACCTGGTGCACAGTGGAGCTAAATTAGAGAATGGGTGCATGGCGAAAGTAAATGGGAGAATTAGAGTAGCGGACCCTTAAATGGTAGAATCAGCTAGGGCATCAGTAAATGGAAGGATTAGTACAAGTATATGAGTAAATTGGAGATTTAATGGGAAACAATAAATGGGAGATTGGTGCACAGTGCCGTTGAATTAGAAAATTGATGGGAGTGCCAATATACTGGAAAGTTGGAGCAGAGCATGTCTAAATTGGGGAACAGGGGCCAGGGATTCAATAAAAGGAAGAAACGTTGCAGCATCGGTTAATTGGAGATTCAGTTCAGTGCATCACTAATGAAAAAAAACAGCAAGACATCCGTACGTGGAAGATGTGTATCAGGGAACAACAAAATGGAAGGAATTGATACAGGGCATCAATAATTGGAGAATTCATGCAGGTGCCATTAAATTCTAAGTGGGAGGATTGAGGCAGCATAACGTCATTGGGTGAGTTGGTGAAATTCCCGAATTAGTGCAGGATTGGCAAATGGGAGAAATGGTGCAGGGAAGCGGAGCACTAATTGCAGCCTCAGAGATGTACAGCACGGAAACAGACCCTTCGATCCAACTTGTCCACGTCTAAATTTAAGAATTCTCGCAGCCTTCCACTAAATTGGAGAGTCATTGCAAGAAACTACTGAATGGAAAAGTTGGGAAAGAGCTTATCGAAATGGGAGAATTTGCAACAGGGCATCAGATAATGGGTGAATTAGTGGAGATCAGCACTAAATGGGTGTGTTATGCTGTGTTGCACTAAATGGGAGAATTGGGGCAGGGAGATTTAGAGTAGCGCACTCCTAAATTGGTCGAGAGCATCAGTCAGTATGGGGATTGGTGTAAGGCAAAACTGAATGGAGAACTTGTTCAGGCCATCAGTAATTGGGCAAAATGGTGCTCAGCAACACTGAATTGGAGAATTGGTGTGGGTTATCAGTAAATGAAAGACCTGGTGCAGGGTGCTGATAACTTCGAGAATTGGAGCAAATGGGAGAACACGGGCAGTGAATCAGTAAATAGGACAAATGATTAGTGGTCGAGATTCAATAAAGTGCACCACAAAATGGGGGAGTTGGTGCAGTTCACCACGAAAGGGGGGATATTTGCAGTTTGGGGAATTTGGAGATATGATGCAGGGATTGCCAACATTAGAGAATTCTGTCAGCAGTCTACTAAATAGGAGAATTGTTGCCGGGAAAAACTGAATGGAAGACCTGGTGCACAGTGGAGCTAAATTAGAGAATGGGTGTATGGCACCGGGAAATGGGAGCATTAGGGTGGCACACTCATAAATGGAAAAATCGGGGTTGGGCATCAGTAAGGAGAAGAGGTAGTACAGGAGTATGAGTCAATTCGAGATTTGGCGGGTTTCAATAAATGGGAGATTCGGTGCACAGTGCCCTTACATTGGAAAATTGGTGGGAATGTCTATATATTAGAAAATTGGAGCAGAGCATGTCTTAATAGGAGAATAGGGGCCAGGGAATCAATAAAAAGAAATGTTGCGAGGATCAGTAAATTGGAGAATAAAAGGAAGAAACGTTGCAGCATCAGTAAATTGGAGATTCAGTTCAGTGCATCACTAAATGAACAAATATAATCAAGAGGGCATCCGTACGTTGGAAATGTGTGTCAGGGAACAACTAAATGGAAGGAATTGATGCAGAGCAACAATAATTGGCGAATTCATGTAGGTGCCGTTAAATTCTAAGTGGGAGGACTGGGGCAGGATAACCACAATGGGTGAGTTGGTGCAATTCCCGAATTAGTGCAGGATTGGTAAATGGGAGAATTGGTGCAGGGAAGCGGAGCACTAAAGACAGCCTTAGAGATGTACAGCACGGAAACAGATCCCTCAGTCCAACCTGTCCACGCCTAAATTTAAGAATTCTGTAAGCTCTACACTAAATTGGAGAATCATTGCAATAAAATACTAAATGGATAAATTTCGAAAGGGCTTATCGAAATGCGAGAATTTTCAACAGTACATCAGAAAATGGGTGAATTAGTGCAGTTCAGTGCTAATTGGGTGAGTTATGCTGTGTTGCAACGACATGGGAGAATTGGGGCAGGACAATACCGTTTGGGAGATTTAGAGTAGCGCACCCTAAATTGGGCGAGGGCATCAGCCAGTATGAGGATTGGTGTAAGGCAACACTGAGTGGGGAACTTGTTCGGGACATCAGTAATTGGGGAAAATGGTGCTAAGCAACACGGAATTGGAGCATTGGTGTGGGGTATCAGTAAATGAGAGACCGGGTGCGGGGTGCTGATAACTTCGAGAATTGGAGCAACTGGGAGAACACGGGCAGTGAATCAGTAAATAGGACAAACGTTGCAAAGGATTAGTGGTCCAGATTCAATTCAGTGCACGATGAAATGGGGGAGTTGGTGCAGTTCACCACTAAAGGGAAGAGATGTGAAGGTCGGTAATTTGGAGATTTAATGCAGGGATCTCCAAGATTAGAGAATTCTGGCTGCAGACTACTAAATGGGAGAATTGTGGCAGGATAATACTGAATGGAAGACCTGGTGCACAGTGGAGCTCAAGACGAGAATGGGTGGATGGCACCAGGAAATGAGAGAATTAGAAGAGCGCACAGTTAAATGGTCGAATCGGGGTCGGACATCAGTAAATGGAGGAATTAAGACAGGGATATGGGTAAAAGGGAGATTTGATGGAAACAGTAAACGGGAGATTCAGTGCAGATTGCCATTCCGTCAGAACATAGGAGTGAGTGCCAACATATTTTCTAAAATACAGGAGGAAGTAGAGACGCTGTTCCAGCTCCTTTATTTTCTATAATACAAGAGGAAGCAGTGACGCAGCTCCAGCTCCTTTATTTTCTATAAGACAGGAGGAAGCAGTGACGCTGCTCCAGCTCCGATATTTTCTGTAATACAGGAGGAAGCAGTGACGCTGCTCCAGTTCCTTTATTTTCTATAATACAGGAGGAAGCAGTGACGCTGCTCCAGTTCCATTTTTTCTATAATACTGGAGGAAGCAGTGACGCAACTCCAGCTCCTTTATTTTCTATAATACAGGAGGAAGCAGTGACGCTGCTCCAGCTACTTTATTTTCTATAATACAGGAGGAAGCAGTGACGCTGTTCCTGCTCTTTATTTTCTATAATACAGGAGGAAGCAGTGACGCTGCTCCAGCTCCTTTATTTTCTATAAAACAGGAGGAAGCAGTGACGCTGTTCCTGCTCTTTATTTTCGATAATACAGGAGGAAGCAGTGACGCTGCTCCAGCTCCTTTATTTTCTATAAAACAGGAGGAAGCAGTGACGTTGCTCCAGCTCCTTTATTTTCTATAATACAGGAGGAAGCAGTGACGCTGGCTCCAACTCCTTTATTTTTTATAATACCGGAGGAAGCAGTGACGCTGCTCCAGTTCCTTTATTTTCTATAAAACAGGAGGAAGCAGTGACGCTGCTCCAGTTCCTTTATTTTCTATAATACAGGAGGAAGCAGTGACGCTGCTCCAGCTCCATTTTTTCTATAATACTGGAGGAAGCAGTGACGCTGCTCCAGCTCCTTTATTTTCTATAATACAGGAGGAAGCAGTGACTCTGCTCCAGCTCCTTTATTTTCTATAATACAGGAGGAAGCAGAGACGCTGCTCCAGATCCTTTATTTTCTATAATACAGGAGGAAGCAGTGACGCTGTTCCTGCTCTTTATTTTCTATAATACAGGAGGAAGCAGTGACGCTGCTCCAGCTCATTTATTTTCTATAAAACAGGAGGAAGCAGAGACGCTGCTCCAGCTCCTTTATTTTCCATAATACAGGAGGAAGCAGAGACGCTGCTCGAGATCCTTTATTTTCTATAAGACATGAGGAAGCAGTGACGTTGCTCCAGCTCCTTTATTTTCTATAATACAGTAAGAAGCAGTGACGCTGCTCCAGCTCCTTTATTTTCTATAATACAGAAGGACGCAGTGACGCTGCTCAAGCTCCTTTATTTTCTATAATACCGGAGGAAGCAGTGACGCTGCTCCAGCTCCTTTATTTTCTATAATACCGGAGGAAGCAGAAACGCTGCTCCAGCTCGTTTATTTTCTGTAAAACAGGACGAAGCAGTGATGCTGCTCCAGCTCCTTTATTTTCTATAATACAAGAGGAAGCAGTGATGTCCTCCAGCTCCTTTATTTTCTATAATACAGGAGGATGCAGTGACGCTGGTCCAGCTCCTTTATTTTCTATAATACTGGAGGAAGCAGTGACGCTGCTCCAGCTCCTTTATTTTCTATAATACAGGAGGAAGCAGTGACGCTGCTCCAGCTCCTTTATTTTCTATAATACAGGAGGAAGCAGTGATGCTGCTCCAGCTCCTTTATTTTCTATAATACAAGAGGAAGCAGTGATGTCCTCCAGCTCCTTTATTTTCTATAATACAGGAGGATGCAGTGACGCTGGTCCAGCTCCTTTATTTTCTATAATACCGGTGGAACCAGTGACGCTGCTCCAGCTCCTTGATTTTCTGTAATACTGGAGGAAGCAGTGACGTTGCTCCAGCTCCTTTATTTTCTACAATACAGTAGGAAGCAGAAACGCTGCTCTAGCTCGTTTATTTTCTATAATACAGGAGGAAGCAGTGACTATGCTCCAGCTCCTTTATTTTCTATAATACTGGAGGAAGCAGTGACGCTGCTCCAGCTCCTTTATTTTCTATAATACAGGAGGAAGCAGTGACTCTGCTCCAGCTCCTTTATTTTCTATAATACTGGAGGAAGCAGTGACGCTGCTCCAGCTCCTTTATTTTCTATAATACAGGAGGATGCAGTGACGCTGGTCCAGCTCCTTTATTTTCTATAATACCGGTGGAACCAGTGACGCTGCTCCAGCTCCTTGATTTTCTGTAATACTGGAGGAAGCAGTAACGTTGCTCCAGCTCCTTTATTTTCTACAATACAGTAGGAAGCAGAAACGCTGCTCTAGCTCGTTTATTTTCTATAATACAGGAGGAAGCAGTGACTCTGCTCCAGCTCCTTTATTTTCTATAATACTGGAGGAAGCAGTGACGCTGCTCCAGCTCCTTTATTTTCTATAATACAGGAGGAAGCAGTGACGCTGCTCCAGCTCCTTTATTTTCTATAATACCGGAGGAAGCAGAAACGCTGCTCCAGCTCGTTTATTTTCTATAAAACAGGAGGAAGCAGTGACGCTGCTCCAGCTCCTTTATTTTCTATAATACAAGAGGAAGCAGTGACGCTGCTCCAGCTCCTTTATTTTCTATAATACAGGAGGAAGCAGTGACGCTGCTCCAGCTCCTTTATTTTCTTTAATACAGGAGGAAGCAGAGATGCTGCTCCAGCTCCTTTATTTTCTATAAGACAGGAGGAAGCAGAGACGCTGCTCCAGCTCCTTTATTTTCTATAAAAGAGGAGGAAGCAGTTACGCTGCTCCAGCTCCTTTACTTTCTATAATACAGGAGGAAGCAGTGACTCTGCTCCAGCTCCTTTATTTTCTATAATACAGGAGGAAGCAGTGACTCTGCTCCAGCTCCTTTATTTTCTATAATACAGGAGGAAGCAGTGACGCTGCTCCAGCTCCTTTATTTTCTGTAAAACAGGAGGAAGCGGTGACCCTGCTCCAGCTCCTTTATTTTCTATAATACATGAGGAAGAAGAGACACGGCTCCAGCTCCTTTATTTTCTATAATACGGGAGGAATCAGTAACGCTGCTCCAGCTCCTTTATTTTCTGTAAAACAGGAGGAAGCAGTGATGCTGCTCCAGCTCCTTTATTTTCTATAATACAAGAGGAAGCAGTGATGTCCTCCAGCTCCTTTATTTTCTATAATACAGGAGGATGCAGTGACGCTGGTCCAGCTCCTTTATTTTCTATAATACCGGTGGAACCAGTGACGCTGCTCCAGCTCCTTGATTTTCTGTAATACAGGAGGAAGCAGTGACGCTGCTCCAGCTCCTTTATTTTCTACAATACAGTAGGAAGCAGAAACGCTGCTCTAGCTCGTTTATTTTCTATAATACAGGAGGAAGCAGTGACTCTGCTCCAGCTCCTTTATTTTCTATAATACTGGAGGAAGCAGTGACGCTGCTCCAGCTCCTTTATTTTCTATAATACCGGAGGAAGCAGAAACGCTGCTCCAGCTCGTTTATTTTCTATAAAACAGGAGGAAGCAGTGACGCTGCTCCAGCTCCTTTATTTTCTATAATACAAGAGGAAGCAGTGATGTCCTCCAGCTCCTTTATTTTCTATAATACAGGAAGATGCAGTGACGCTGGTCCAGCTCCTTTATTTTCTATAATACCGGTGGAACCAGTGACGCTGCTCCAGCTCCTTGATTTTCTGTAATACTGGAGGAAGCAGTGACGTTGCTCCAGCTCCTTTATTTTCTACAATACAGTAGGAAGCAGAAACGCTGCTCCAGCTCGTTTATTTTCTATAATACAGGAGGAAGCAGTGACGCTGCTCCAGCTCCTTTATTTTCTATAATACAGGAGGAAGCAGTGACGCTGCTCCAGCTCCTTTATTTTCTTTAATACAGGAGGAAGCAGAGATGCTGCTCCAGCTCCTTTATTTTCTATAAGACAGGAGGAAGCAGAGACGCTGCTCCAGCTCCTTTATTTTCTATAAAAGAGGAGGAAGCAGTTACGCTGCTCCAGCTCCTTTACTTTCTATAATACAGGAGGAAGCAGTGACTCTGCTCCAGCTCCTTTATTTTCTATAATAAAGGAGGAAGCAGTGAATATACTCCAGCTCCTTTATTTTCTATAATAGAGGAGGAAGCAGTGACGCTGCTCCAGCTCCTTTATTTTCTATGATACGGGAGGAAGCAGTGACGCTGCTCCAGCTCCTTTGTTTTCTATAATACATGAGGAAGAAGAGACACGGCTCCAGCTCCTTTATTTTCTATAATACGTAAGGAATCAGTTACGCTGCTCCAGCTCCTTAATTTTCTATAATACAGGAGGAAGCAGTGACGCTGCTCCAGCTCCTTTATTTTCTACAATACAGTAGGAAGCAGTGACGCTGCTCCAGCTCCTTTATTTTCTATAATACAGGAGGAAGCAGTGACGCTGCTCCAGCTTCTTTATTTTCTATAATACAGCAGGAAAAAGTGACGCTGCTCCAGCTCCTTTATTTTGTATAATACAGGACGAAGCAGTTACGCTGCTCCCGCTCCTTTATTTTCTATATTACTGGAGGAAGCAGTGATGCGCTCCAGCTCCTTTATTTTCTTTAATACAGGAGGAAGCAGTGACGCTTATCCAACTCCTTTATTTTCTATAATGCAGGAGGAAGTAGAGACGCTGCTTCAGCTCCTTTATTTTCTGTAATACTGGAGGAAGCAGTGACGCTGCTCCAGCTCCTTTATTTTCTATAATACAGGAGGAAGCAGTGACTCTGCTCCAGCTCCTTTATTTTCTATAATACAGGAGGAAGCAGAGACGCTGCTCCAGCTCCTTTATTTTCTATAATACAGGAGGAAAAAGTGACTCTGCGCCAGCTCCTTTATTTTCTATAATACAGGAGGAAGCAGAGACGCTGCTCCAGCTCCTTTATTTTCTATAATACAGGAGGAAGCAGTGAGGCTGCTCCAGCTCCTTTATTTTCTATAATACAGGAGGAAGCAGTGACGCTGCTCCAGCTCCTTTATTTTCTATAATACAGGAGGAAGCAGTGACGCTGCTCCAGCTCCTTTATTTTCTATAATACGGGAGGAAGCAGTGACGCTGCTCCAGCTCCTTTATTTTCTATAATACATGAGGAAGAAGAGACACGGCTCCAGCTCCTTTATTTTCTTTAATACGGGAGGAAGCAGTGACGCTGCTCCAGCTCCTTAATTTTCTATAATACAGGAGGAAGCAGTGACGCTGCTCCAGCTCCTTTATTTTCTATAATACAGTAGGAAAAAGTTACTCTGCTCCAGCACCTTTATTTTCTACAATACAGTAGGAAGCAGAAACGCTGTTCCAGCTCGTTAATTTTCTATAATACAGGAGGAAGCAGTGACGCTGCTCCCGCTCCTTTATTTTCTATAATGCAGGAGGAAGTAGAGACGCTGCTCCAGCTCCTTTATTTTCTATAATACAGGAGGAAGCAGAGTTGCAGCTCCAGCTACTTTATTTTCTATAATAGAGGAGGAAGCAGTGACGCTGCTCCAGCTCCTTTATTTTCTATAAAAGAGGAGGAAGCAGTGACGCTGCTCCGGCTCCTTTATTTTCTATTATACAGGAGGAAGCAGTGACACGGCTCCAGCTCCTTTATTTTCTATAATACGGGAGGAAGCACTGACGCTGCTCCAGCTTCTCAATTTTCTGTAATACAGGAGGAAGCAGTGACTCTGCCCCACATCTTTTATTTTCTATAATACAGGAGGAAGCAGTGACGCTGCTCCAGCTCCTTTATTTTCTATAATACGGGAGGAAGCAGTGACGCTGCTCCAGATCCTTTATTTTCTGTAATACAGGAGGAAGCAGCGACGCTGCTCCAGCTCCTTTATTTTCAATAATACGGGAGGAAGCAGTGACTCTCCTCCAGCTCCTTTATTTTCTATAATACAGGACGAAACAGTTACGCTGCTCCGGCTCCTTTATTTTCTATAATACAGGAGGAAGCAGTGACGCTGCTCCAGCTCCTTTATTTTCTATAATGCAGGAGGAAGTAGAGACGCTGCTTCAGCTCCTTTATTTTCTATAATACTGGAGGAAGCAGTGACGCTGCTCCAGCTCCTTTATTTTCTGTAATACAGGAGGAAGCAGAGACGCTGCTCCAGCCCCTTTATTTTCTATAATACAGGAGGAAGCAGTGACGCTGCTCCAGCTCCTTAATTTTCTATAATACATGAGGAAGAATAGACACGGCTCCAGCTCCTTTATTTTCTTTAATACGGGAGGAAGCAGTGACGCTGCTCCAGCTCCTTAATTTTCTATAATACAGGAGGAAGCAGTGACGCTGCTCCAGATACTTTATTTTATATAATACAGGTGGAAGCAGAGACGCTGCTCCAGCTCCTTTATTTTCTATAATACAGGAGGAAGCAGTGACGCTGCTCCAGCTCCTTTATTTTCTATAATACCGGAGGAAGCAGTGTCGCTGCTCCAGCTCCTTTATTTTCTATAATAGAGGAGGAAGCAGTGACGCTGCTCCAGCTCCTTTATTTTGTATAACACAGGAGGAAGCAGAGGCGCTGCTCCAGCTCCTTTATTTTCAATAATACAGGAAGAAGCAGTGACACTGCTCCTGCTCCTTTATTTTCTATAATACACCAGGAAGCAGTGACGCTGCTCCAGCTCCTTTATTTTCTATAATTCAGGAGGAAACAGTGACGCTGCTCCAGCTCCTTTATTTTCTATAATACAGGAGGAAACAGTTACGCTGGTCCAGCTCCTTTATTTTCTATAATACAGGAGGAAGCAGTGACTCTGCCCCACATCTTTTATTTTCTATAATACAGGAGGAAGCAGTGACGCTGCTCCAGCTCCTTTATTTTCTATAATACGGGAGGAAGCAGTGACGCTGCTCCAGATCCTTTATTTTCTATCATACCAGAGGAAGCAGTGACGCTGCTACATCTCCTTTATCTTCTATAATACAGGAGGAAGCAGAGACACTGCTCCAGCTCCTTTATCTTCTATAATACAGGAGGAAGCAGTGACTCTGCTCAAGCTCCTTTATTTTCTCTAATACGTGAGGAAGCAGTGACGCTGCTCCAGTTCCTTTATTTTCTATAATACAGGAGGAAGCAGTGACGCTGCTCCAGCTCCTTTATTTTCTATAATACAGGAGGAAGCAGTGACCCTGCTCCAGCTCCTTTATCTTCTCTAATACAGGAGGAAGCAGTGACGCTGCTCCAGCTCCTTTATTTTCTATATTACAGGAGGAAGCAGTGACGCTGCTCCAGCTCCTTTATTTTCTATAATACAGGAGGAAGCAGTGACTCTGCTCAAGCTCCTTTATTTTCTATAATACATGAGGAAGCAGTGAGGCTGCTCCAGCTCCTTTATTTTCTATAATGCAGGAGGAAGCTGTGACGCTGCTCCAGCTCCTTTATTATCTATAATACAGGAGGAAGCAGTTAAACAGCTCCAGCTCCTTTATTTTCTATAATACAGGAGGAAGCAGTGACGCTGCTCCAGTTCCTTTATTTTCGATAATACAGGAGAAAGCAGTGACGCTGCAACAGCTCATTTATCGTCTATAATACAGGAGGAAGCAGTGACACTGCTCCAGCTCCTTTATTTTCTATAATACGAGAGGAAGCAGTGACGCTGCTCCAGCTACTTTATCTTCTAGAATACAGGAGGAAGCAGTGACGCTGCTCCAGCTCCTTTATTTTCTATAATACAGGAGGAAACAGTGACCCTGCTCCAGCTCCTTTATTTTCTATATTACAGGAGGAAGCAGTGACGCTGCTCCAGCTCCTTTAATTTCTATAATACATGTGGAAGAAGCGACGCTGCTCCAGCTCCTTTATTTTCTATAATACAGGAGGAAGCAGTGACGCTGCTACATCTTCTTTATTTTCTATAATACAGGAAGAAGCAGTGACGCTGCTCCAGCTCCTTTATTTTCTATAATACAGGAGGAAACAGTGACCCTGCTCCAGCTCCTTTATTTGCTATAATACAGGAGGAAGCAGTGACGCTGCTCCAGCTTCTTTATCTTCTATAATACAGGAGGAAGCAGAGACACTGCTCCAGCTCCTTCATTTTCTATAATACAGCAGGAAGCAGTGACCCTGCTCCAGCTCCTTTATTTTCTATAATACAGGAGGAAGCAGTGATGCTGCTCTAGTTCCTTTATTTTCTATATTACAGGAGGAAGCAGTGACGCTGCTCCAGATCCTTTATTTTCTATAATACAGCAGGAAGCAGTGACGCTGCTCCAGCTCCTTTATTTTCTATATTACAGGAGGAAGCAGTGACGCTGCTCCAGCTCCTTTATTTTCTATATTACAGGAGGAAGCAGTGACGCTGCTCCAGATCCTTTATTTTCTATAATACAGCAGGAAGCAGTGACGCTGCTCCAGCTCTTTTATTTTCTATCTTACAGGAGGAAGCAGTGACGCTGCTCCAGCTCCTTTATTTTCTATAATACAGCAGGAAGCAGTGACCCTGCTCCCGCTCCTTTATTTTCTATAATACAGGAGGAAGCAGTGATGCTGCTCCAGCTCCTTTATTTTCTATATTACAGGAGGAAGCAGTGACGCTGCTCCAGATCCTTTATTTTCTATAATACAGGAGGAAGCAGTGACGCTGGTCCAGATCCTTTATTTTCTATAATACAGCAGGAAGCAGTGACGCTGCTCCAGCTCCTTTATTTTCTATATTACAGGAGGAAGCAGTGACGCTGCTCCAGCTCCTTTATTTTCTATAATACAGGAGGAAGCAGTGACTCTGCTCCAGCTCCTTTATTTTCTATAATTTCGGAGGAAGCAGTGACGCTGCTCCAGCTCCTTTATTTTCTATAATGCAGGAGGAAGCTGTGACGCTGCTCCAGCTCCTTTATTATCTATAATACAGGAGGAAGCAGTTACACTGCTCCAGCTCCTTTATTTTCTATAATACAGGAGGAAGCAGTGACGCTGCTCCAGATCCTTTATTTTCGATAATACAGGAGGAAGCAGTGACGCTGCAACAGCTCATTTATCTTCTATAATACAGGAGGAAGCAGTGACACTGCTCCAGCTCCTTTATTTTCTATAATACCAGAGGAAGCAGTGACGCAGCTCCAGCTCGTTTATTTTCTATAACACAGGAGGAAGCAGTGACTCTGCTCCAGCTCCTTTATTTTCTATAATGCAGAATGAAGTGGTGACGCTGCTCCAGCTCCTTTATTTTCTATAATACAGGAGGAAGCAGTGACTCTGCCCCAGATGCTTTATTCTCTGTAATACAGGTGAAAGCAGAGACGCTGCTCCAGCTCCTTTATTTTCTATAATACAGGAGGAAGCAGTGACGCTGCTCCAGCTCCTTTAATTTCTATCATACATGTGGAAGTAGCGACGCTGCTCCAGCTCCTTTATTTTCTATAATACAGGAGGAAGCACTGACGCTGCTCCAGCTTCTTTATTTTCTATAATACAGGAAGAAGCAGTGACGCTGCTCCAGCTCCTTTATTTTCTATAATACAGGAAGAAGCAGTGACCCTGCTCCAGCTCCTTTATTTTCTATAATAGAGGAGGAAGCAGTGACTCTGCTCCAGCTCCTTTATTTTCGAGAATACAGGAGGAAGCAGTGACTCTGCTCCAGCTCCTTTATTTTCTATAATACAGGAGGAAGCAGTGACGCTGCTCCAGCTCCTTTATTTTCTATAATACAGCAGGAAGCAGTGACGCTGCTCCAGCTCCTTTATTTTCGATAATACAGGAGGAAGCAGTGACGCTGCAACAGCTAATTTATCTTCTATAATACAGGAGGAAGCAGTGACACTGCTCCAGCTCCTTTATTTTCTATAATACCAGAGGAAGCAGTGACGCTGCTACATCTCCTTTATCTTCTATAATACAGGAGGAAGCAGAGACACTGCTCCAGCTCCTTTATCTTCTCTAATACAGGAGGAAGCAGTGACGCTGCTCCAGCTCCTTTATTTTCTCTAATACGTGAGGAAGCAGTGACGCTGCTCCAGTTCCTTTATTTTCTATAATACTGGAGGAAGCAGTGACGCTGCTGCAGCTCCTTTATTTTCTATAATACAGGAGGAAGCAGTGACCCTGCTCCAGCTCCTTTATCTTCTCTAATACAGGAGGAAGCAGTGACGCTGCTCCAGCTCCTTTATTTTCTATAATACAGGAGGAAGCAGTGACGCTGCTCCAGCTCCTTTATTTTCTATAATACAGGAGGAAACAGTTACGCTGGTCCAGCTCCTTTATTTTCTATAATACAGGAGGAAGCAGTGACGCTGCTCCAGATCCTTTATTTTCGATAATACAGGAGGAAGCAGTGACGCTGCAACAGCTAATTTATCTTCTATAATACAGGAGGAAGCAGTGACACTGCTCCAGCTCCTTTATTTTCTATAATACCAGAGGAAGCAGTGACGCTGCTACATCTCCTTTATCTTCTATAATACAGGAGGAAGCAGAGACACTGCTCCAGCTCCTTTATCTTCTCTAATACAGGAGGAAGCAGTGACGCTGCTCCAGCTCCTTTATTTTCTCTAATACGTGAGGAAGCAGTGACGCTGCTCCAGTTCCTTTATTCTCTATAATACAGGAGGAAGCAGTGACGCTGCTGCAGCTCCTTTATTTTCTATAATACAGGAGGAAGCAGTGACCCTGCTCCAGCTCCTTTATCTTCTCTAATACAGGAGGAAGCAGTGACGCTGCTCCAGCTCCTTTATTTTCTATAATACAGGAGGAAGCAGTGACGCTGCTCCAGCTCCTTTATTTTCTATAATACAGGAGGAAACAGTTACGCTGGTCCAGCTCCTTTATTTTCTATAATACAGGAGGAAGCAGTGACGCTGCTCCAGCTCCTTTATTTTCTATAATACAGGAGGAAGCAGTGACGCTGCTCCAGCTCCTTTATTTTCTATAATACAGGAGGAAGCAGTGACGCTGCTCCAGATCCTTTATTTTCGATAATACAGCAGGAAGCAGTGACGCTGCAACAGCTCATTTATCTTCTATAATACAGGAGGAAGCAGTGACACTGCTCCAGCTACTTTATTTTCTATAATACCAGTGGAAGCAGTGACGCTGCTCCAGCTCCTTTATCTTCTATAATACAGGAGGAAGCAGAGACACTGCTCCAGCTCCTTTATTTTCTATAATACAGGAGGAAGCAGAGACACTGCTCCAGCTCCTTTATTTGCTATAATACAGGAGGAAGCAGTGACTCTGCTCCAGCTCCTTTATTTTCTGTAATACAGGAGGAAACAGTGACCCTGCTCCAGCTCCTTTATTTGCTATAATACAGGAGGAAGCAGTGACTCTGCTCCAGCTCCTTTATTTTCCAGAATACATGAGGAAGCAGTGACGCTGCTCCAGCTCCTTTATTTTCTATAATACAGCTGGAAACAGAGACGCTGCACCAGCTCCTTTATTTTCTATAATACAGGAGGAAGCAGTGACGCAGTACCAGCTCCTATATTTTCTATAATGCAGGAGGAAGCAAAGACACTGCTCCAGCTACTTTATTTTCTATAATACAGGAGGAAGCAGTGACTCTGCTCCAGCTCCTTTATTTTCTATCATACAGGAGGCAGCAGTGACTCTGCTCCAGCTCCTTTATTTTCTATAATAAAGGAGGAAGCAGTGACGCTGCTCCAGCTGCTTTATTTTCTCTAATACATGAGGAAGCAGTGACGCTGCTCCAGCTCCTTTATTATCTACAATACGGCAGGAAGCAGTGACACTGCTCCAGCTCCTTTATTTTCTATAATACAGGAGGAAGCAGTGACGCTGCTCCAGATCCTTTATTTTCTATAATACAGGAGGAAGCAGTGACTCTGCTCCAGCTCCTTTATTTTCTATAATACAGCAGGAAGCAGTGACGCTGCTCCAGCTCCTTTATTTTCTATAATGCAGGAGGAAGCAGTGATGTGCTCCAGCTCCTTAATTTTCTATAATACAGGAGGAAGCAGTGACGATGCTCCGGCTGCTTTATTTTCTATAATACAGGAGGAAGCAGTGACACTGCTCCAGCTCCTTTATTTTCTATAATACAGCAGGAAGCAGTAACGCTGCTCCAGCTCCTTTATTTTCTATAATACAGGAGGAAGCAGTGACGCTGCTCCAGCTCCTTTATTTTCTATAATACAGGAGGAAGCAGAGACGCTGCTCCAGCTCCTTTATTTTCTATAATACAGGAGGAAGCAGTGACGCTGCTCCAGCTCCTTTATTTTCTTTAATAGAGGAGGAAGCAGTGCCGCTGCTCCAGCTCCTGTATTTTCTCTCATACGGGAGGAAGCAGAGACGCTGCTCCAGCTCCTTTATTTTCTATGATTCAGGAGGAAGCTGTGACGCTGCTCCAGCTCCTTTATTTTCTATAATACAGGAGGAAATGGAGACACTGCTCCAGCTCCTTTATTTTCTATCATACCGGAGGAAGCAGTGACGCTGCTCCACCTCCTGAATTTCCTTTTTCGATCCCGTGTCCATCTTCGACACGATACCTTGTGTGTTCTGATGTTTTCAACGCAAAATTCAGATAAGATTATCCCTATGATCTTAAACGAGACAACAATGGGAGGGAGTGAAACACCGTCATACTGAAGATAAATCCCCTCGAGCAACCCATTCACATTTTCCCCCATAGAGTGAGTCACAGACACACATGCCCGCAGGTGGGTCTGGGGTGTGCCAGGGAGGGCAGAGGTTTCGGGATTATACCAGCTCCTTGTGCTTCAGTTCCACTCTCCATCTACTAAAGATCACCTCCCCCACCCCACCCCCACACACACAAAAATTTCTCCAACGAAAGGCAGCTTTAGGTGCAACTAAAGCCAGTTTTACAGACAATCAGAGACATTGCGATGAGTTGGAATTTAAAATGGACAATTGCCTCACATGGAACTTTCAAATTTGGAAACACACTGATCCAAAGTCTGCAGCTCCTCAAACTCTGTCGCACATTGAGGTAGAATACTCCCAAATTCGAGGCCCTTTGATCCAATCCCTGCAGTACATTGCACACAAATCAGGAAGGATTCGAACCACCAAAACTCCGAGGCATTATCCATGATGTCAGTGGCCCAACGGCAACCGGAGGTAGACAGGGAGTCGATATGAAATGGACACATGGACATCGGGGGAAACATTATTCACAAGGTGAACAATCAGTAAAAATAATTATCGTCACTGTTTCACATCAGATGTCCCACTCCGTGAAGCAATGTCTTTCAATGCCCAAGGAAACATATTTACCCTCGGGTACCTGCTTCAGGGTCGCCTGCGCCTCTGCTGGAAGTTGCCATCATTTTATTCACAGTCACTCCGCGATTTTTTGATTCACTCCAGTGAAACATCTTTTCATACCATGTGCCATGGCCTCTTCCAGTCAAGATCCTGAACCAGTCCAGCGAGAAACCTCTGTTGATTTGAATCCCGGGATGGAGAATCAGACGAGATGGACAGCGCCTTTTATTATTGGAACCCCTTCACTGCAACCTCAAGCCTCAAAACGTGTCTCTGCCCGCGTCAACCTGTTCTGTACATTCCTGCATTACACCTCCTGACCAACATCAGATTACCACAGCTCCGCTTTCTTTACTTTGAAACCTAAGGCGATAATATGAAGCATTTGCAAAATTGAAGAGAGAAACTTTGTTGCCGAAGGTGGTTATGAAGGGATGGACAGGCACAAGGGTGTGTACAATTCAGGTCGCTTTGGATACTGTCAGCATTACCGGGGGTCCGTGCTGAGGAGTCAAAGTTTGTATCGTCCAGACATGGATACAGTTCCCATTCAGGGAATGAAGGTTTAATTCTCTTCATGTGAATTGTCTGAATGAAAACGCATTCCCCGTTCCACACAGAAGACAAACAGGGATCCCTCCAGAATCAGCCCAGTGATTGCTTGAACCATGTAGAAGGACAATGACAGCGGACAGATACGATAGTGACCCCTTCAAATCTCCCTCCAATCATCTCACCTTCCTGAGGTGGAAATATGTTGGTGTTCCTTCAGTGCCTCTGGGTGTAAATCCAGGAAATCCCGCGCTTGCAGCATAATGGCTGTACCTCCGTGTGAAGGAGTTCAATGGCTCACAAAAGCAACTCATCTCCTCCATCTCTGGGGGATTTAGGGATGGACAGCGAGTCCTATTCCATTGAGTGATATCTTTATCCCAGGAATACGTTTCTAACAGTGGTAGGTTCCAATCGGACACCAGCAGGAGATCGGTAGTAAGTTGAGAAGTGGAACAGGGAAGTGAAATTGACGTGAATGACAATGATGACTGGGAGGCATGAGGCAGGAAGTGAGTCTGGATCTGGTGGTGCAAGGCTCAGTGTCGCTGCTAATGGGTCAGCCTTTACTGCAAACTGTTTACATTGCTCACACACCATTCCTGGTCAATTCATGGCAATGAGACTGTTCCTCTTCGTGTCAGATTCCCTCTGTGTGTATTAAAGCCGTGAATACGTCCCAAGAGGATGAAAAATGTCCCCTTTGTTCTGTTAGTTTAAACAGATACAAATATCTGTTTGAAGCCAATGCAAGAGAAGATTGCCCTTTTATGTGCCTTTGCATTGAAGAATGTTCAATCGTGAAATGTCTGGTTTTGCAAAAGCGGGGTTTGATTGCAAATTACACTGAGTAATATTGATACAGAAATGTATTTCCGAGTTACTGTGGTCATGTGGTTAAGGAACTGCACATATGGACGTCGCTTAGTTATTCAAAAACCCCCCTTGGTAAGCAGCTGACCATAGTGTCCAATCGCAGCTGCGCCTGTTTGTTGTCTTGAAGGCTCGTGGGTTCACCTTTTATAAAGTGTCGTGTTACTGATGAAGGGACTCAGCATCCTGTTTGAGTTCGAGTCTGTTATGATTTGGCAAACCCTTTTTCGTGGTTTAGTTCCAGCAGTGCATGTTGTCCTTTCTAACCAATACACCAACCTGGAGTTTTTAGCCGCTGTTCCAAAATGCACCCCTTCTTCTCCTCCACTTTTATTCTCCCTCCTTCATTCCAAGTTTGGTGGGAATAACAAGTTGAGGCAGTAGACACTGCAGAAAGGCCGTGGAATGTTGTGGTTATGGCACAGAAACCATCAGTGGATCACCCTCATTCTCTGCTGTCGCCATTCATTCATTTTACAGCATCATTTATGCTTCCATGTTCTCCTATAGGTGTAGCTTTTTTTTCAATTGGATAAAGAATGCAACTTTAATTTCGAAAGGGTTACAATATTTTGAGGAAGAAATGTCCCCTTGTATCACATCCAAATAGCAGACGTATTATGTGAGCCAGGTTTTACAGACTCCAACCAGGTTCCAGAAAACCTCTCAGCAACTCCATTCTCAAACTATCCCTGAACGCCAGGCTTTTTATAGAGTAGGAATGGGAAATGAGGGATATTGGCAAAGAAAGGGTCAAAGAATATGATAAAGAGTGAGGTAGATACATAGAGATAAAGACAGAAAATTAGACACCCATCTTGAGGTAGACCCTGAAAGAATCAGATCTCGGGTCGACCTGGCTGCTAACTGGCAAAAAAAGTATTTTGATAACTATCCTCATTCGACCGATAAAACTGACCATTATCCCGGCATTGTGGTCTAGAAATGAAGAACTAATCTGGTTCTGTCGTTGTGAATCATTGTCTCTGTTTCTCTCCACAGATGTTCTCAGGACTATTCAGTTTGCACGTCAATTCTTGTTTTTGGTTCAGATTTCCAACATCTGCATCTCTTGGTTTTCTGTTAAACTTTAAAACGTTTGGCACAAAACCGATGTGCTGCCAGCTTTGAAAAGTGATCAGAAATATTTTTACCACGATGTGTGTGCAGAACAAATCACGCATTCCTTGACCGGGAATAGAACCCGTGTCAGGACGGCGAGAGCGCCAAATGCTGGTAACTAGACTCCAAGGGAAGGCAGAAGGTGGCCTTGCATTTATTCAGAATGAAAACTCTTTTCCCTTTTCATTTCTGATCAGTTTTGCTGCAGATTAGGTCCTCCTTGCCTTCGAGCTTTCACAGAGTGGGAAGAGACCGCTCGGACCATCGGACAGTGTAGCTCATCAGTCATCCATGTTTTCCAGTCCCAGATTCTAGTTTTGGCACAAAATGTTATGTGTACTGATGTTTCCAGAGCAAATATCAACGCGATTCTCACTGTGAATTTAAACGACACGACAATGGGACTGAGGTCTGACATGGTCACACTGTGTTGTAACCACCTTGAGGAACTGAACCTCATTTCCCCCCACAGAGGGAGACACACAGAAACATATCCCGAGAGGAACAGATATCTCAGGATCATACCAGCTCCTTGTGCTTCACTTCCGCTCTCTGCTCCACACAACAGCTTCTCTGACAAAGGCAGCTTTAGGTGGAACACTCGCCAGTTTGACAGGCAACGAGAGATGTTGAGCTGAGCTGCAATTTAAAATGGACAATAGACCTAAATGCAACTTTTAAATTCGACAACACACTGATCCAAACCATTCAGATCCTCAGAACCTGACAAAACAGGACCAGCCATACACCTGTCTGACATTGAGCTGTAATGGACCCAAAAGCAACATTCCATTTGAATACACACTGATCCAATCCTTGCAGCTCGAAAGAACCTAAGAAAATAGCAACTGACAACATGCAATTGGCTGAACTAACACATTACACTCGAGACATGTAGGATGTAAACCTACATTCGTCTGATTCAAAGTCAGATGTTTTATCTATTGCTTCACTAGCAGGATGCACACGCACACGCTGGACACCTTTCCATATGTGATGTAAACATGGACATCTGGGAAACAACATTCATAAGGTGATCACCCAGCAAAGATAATCCACTTTGTGTAACAGGGCCTTTCAATGGCAAAGCAAATACATTTGTCCTCAGGTGCCTGCTTCTGTGTCGCCTGTTCTTCTGCTGGACGTCTCCAGCATTTTATTCCCAGTCACTTCACTATCTTATGATGCACTCCACGGAAATGTACTTTCATACGTGGATTCAGTGTCACTTCCAGTCAAGATCCTGAACAAATTCAGCGAGAAATCTCTGGTCATTTCCAACATGGAATTTGGAATCAGACGATTTGAACGAAGGGTTTATTGTCGCCGCCCCATCACCGCAGATCAACGCCTCAAAACGAGCCGCTGTTAGTATCAAACTGTTCTGTACCTTGCTGCAGTAAATCAGGTTAGCACAGCTCCGCTTTCTTCACATTGAAACCAGGGCGGCAATATGAATTTTTTGGAAACTTAGAGAGAGAACCATTGCTGCTGAAGATGATGATGATGTGAAGATCATACACAGAGTCTGGACAGATCAGGTCACAAGTGTTACTGTCAGCTTCAGTCGGGTTCCTGGTTCGGAGTTTGTAATGCCCAGACCGGGATATAATTCCCAGTCAGGAAATGAAGATTTATTCCTCTTCTTGTGAGTTATCTTATTGAAAGCTAACTCCTGCGTCCGCACAGAACACAGACCCAGACCAACCCAGTGACTGTTTGCATCTATCTGGAAGGGCAAAAGCAACAGATACACGAGAGAACTGTAACCACAAATCACCCATCTAGGATCTCGCCTTTCTCAGTTGGAAATATGTCGCTGCTCCTACAGTGCTTTTGGGTCTAGATTCTGGAACTCCCTCCCTAACAGTAACATGGCTGTACCTCGAGTTCTTCCAGGGTTTTGTGAAGTAACTCAACATCTCGAGTAAATAGGGATGGACAGTGATTCCGATCCCATTGAGTGGCATCCACCGCCACGAATGAGTTTCGAACAGGGTGGTTAGATTCCATATCGCGAGGAAACAGGCCCTTCGGCCCAACACTGGCCCTCCAGAGAGTAACACACACCGACCAATTTCCTTCTGGCTAATGCACCTAATACTTTTGGCAATTCACCATGACAAATTCACCCTAAACTGCACATCTTTGAACTGTGGAAGGAAGCCCACACAGACACGGGGAGACAGTTGCCGGAGGCTGGAATTGAACTTGAGACCCTAGTGTCGTGAGGCAGCAATGTTATCCACTGAGCCACCGCGCGGACCACTACGGTTTCATGGTGGACACCTGCTAATGATCAAGAGAAGTGATTCAGTGGAGCAGGGTGATTGAAATAAAATGAAAGGTAAAACCGACTGGAAGGCTTGAATCAGTAAGTGAGAGAGGAGCTAGTGGAGCAAGGCTCAAGGTTAGAACTAAAAGATCAGCCTATACTGCCCACTGTTTGTACTGACTCACACAACACTCCTGATCCATTCACCACAATGACCCTGTTCTCTTGGCGTGATATTCCCTCTGTACATATTAACACAGTTCATGGGCTCCAGGAGGATGAACACATCCTCTTTATCCTGTCAGTTTAATGAAGATGGAGGTATCAGTTTGAACCCAACGCAAGAAGAGATTGCCTCTTTCTGTGCATTATCACTGGGGAATGTTCAGCTGTGAACTATTCTTTTCTGTATAAGGGGAGACTGATTTAAATTCTCACCGAGCAACTTTCAACCCGAAACAAATGTCCGAGTTACTCTGATTGAATAGTTAATGAACTGCAGATCTGGATTTGAAGATCAGTGTCTGCGCTGTCTCCGTGGATTAATGAGTTAAAGCGCCTGGTAATAACCAGACCAGGACGGTGTCAAATCCTGGCGTTGCATGTCCTGTATGTTGAAGGTTCGTTGCTTAACCATCCCGTAAATGCTATTTTGTTGACCCACCATACCGAAAGAGACGGCTCAGAACCCTTCTGGTGTTTGAGCTCAGCCCATTGGTATTTCATGTTACCACGTCCTACCGCCTCCTGTGGCCCCATCAGTCAATGCTCTATCTTTCTAATTCCACTTTTATTCTCCCTCCTTCATTCCCACTTTGTAGGGAATAACGAGGTGAGGCAGGAGACACTCTCAGATATCCCAGCAATGTTGTGGGAATGGCACACACACTGCAAGATGATACCCCTCCTTTTCTGCTGTCACCATTCATTCGTTCAACTGAAGCAAAGGCTTCACTTAAATCGTATAATTGGGGTGAAATTGTTTTTTTGTTTGGTGGATTCTGAATTCTATTAAGAATTGTAAAAGCTCATCATATTTTGAGTGAAGAAATGTCACCTTACCACAGGCCTCAGTGACATACACTCTACCCGGAGAATGCGAGTACAGTTCTACACACTCTACTCAGGGGCGGGGAAAGCCCATTAGTAGGTCTACTCTCAAACTATCTCCGAGTGTCAGACTTTTCAAAGAGCAGAAATGGAAAATAAGCGATATTGATAGACAGAGAGTGGGAGAATGTGGAAGAGAGTGAGGTGGATACAAAGAGGAAATGAAAGACGAGTAGAGACACATATTGAGGGAGACCCTGATAATGGAAGCTCTCCATTTAAAATGGGTGCTCACTGACAGAAAGGGGAATAAAAAAGAACAATTGAAGGCCAGCGTTTCACCAGCTCAAGGCAACAGAATCAGCATTACACCCGGAAAAGGTCGGTTGACATTCAGAAAGTTGACATTTCTCGTCTAATGTAATATTCTGATAACTATGCTGATTTGCTCAGTAAATCTGACAATTACTCCAGCATTAAAACAATAACATACATAACTAGTCTGGTTCTGTCGATCTGAAACATTAAACCTGTTTCTCTCCACAGATGCTGCCAAGTCTGCCGAGTTTCTCTGTCAATTTCCGTTTCTGATTCAGGTTTCCAGTATTCGCAGTGCTTTGTTTAAAGTTACTCTGCATTAAGTATGGGACAACACTTGATCAATTGTCAGCTCCATACTTCATTCCCTGCTTCGGGAAGGCTGTCCCCACGATTAATGGTACGAGGAAAACTCCACTTGCTGCAACAGTGAGAAAACTGAATCCTCACCAGGAGGCTCACAGGGAAAGCAAAAAGAAAAGGCACTGTGTGTTTTCATCATGAAACCGCTTTTGTCTTTTCATCTGTGATCATTTTAGTTTCAGATTAGTTTCTCCCTTTCTTCCGATTTTACAGCGTGAAAAAGACCTTTCGGCCCATCTGCAGTGCGGGTCATTGGACTTCCATCTATTCTAGTCCCAGTTCCCATAAACCTGCGTTTCTGATGTTACCAGGGCGAATCGAAATGGGATTCCCCTTTGATCTTAAATGACACAACAATGGGACTGAAGTTGGACATGGTCACATGATGTTGTAACACCGCCGAGGAACTCAACCTCATATTTACCCACAGATGGAAACAAACAGAGGTCTCAGGATTAGTCCCGTTCCATATGCTTCACATCCGCCAGTTTCTCCAACCAGCTCACCACAGCTTTTCAAAGAGGTCTGCAGCACAGAAAATGCCCTTCGGACCATCCAGTCTGCACCAGTCGAAGACTGGCCCCTGACTGTTTTCATCTCGTTTTCCAACGGTTGGCTCGTAGCTCCAACAAAGTTGGGATGGAATTGTTCAATTCATACCGTCTCAACTTCCTCTGGGGATTTCTGTGTGTTGTACCCTGAAAGGCAGAGGGTTGTGGATTGTCCCCATTCCCACCCTGTCTGAAATGTCTTTTTTCCCTTCTCCCGTGTTTTGTATGTGAAAGATGAAGATAGTGTGTAATTTTACTTTTTTATTTGTTGTCATTACTGAATCGTAACCGGTAGGATTCCAGGCTGTGAGGGTAAAGCCAAATAAATTTCAAGTCCATTGCCTTAAACACGCATCGACGATTACAGAACCACACTGTCCTCTTCATTTTCCAGGTGTCTCTCATTGTGGAGCTGAGGAAGAGTGAATCATTATCGGGTTTGTTTGAATCCAATCACTTCACAGTTTGCAAAAGCGTTACATTTTGGTGCATGGTGGGTCTGGTTGTATCATTCTGAAAGATGGAACGGACATTCATTTAAACCCAAGAACAATAATTGCAAGAGAAACTCAGCAGATCTTACAGCATCTATGCAGAGAAAATCAGAGACAACATTTCAAAACTTCATCAGAACTCGGTAATCTCCCACAGGTCCTGCCAAACCCGTCAGATTCGACAGCAGCTTCTGTTTTTGCTTCAGATTGCAAGAATCCACAGTTCTTTACATGAACCATTAAAGCAATGCAGAAACATCTTTGTGGTTCCTCACACGAAAGGGTTCCGATTGGAGAACATTTTCATGACCCCACTCGACACACGAAACTGTGCATCATCCAAACAGATGCAGCAAGAACAACCATTGCTGTCGCCCTGGGGGCTCTTGAACCAGGAACCTTTCATTTAACAGCCGAATGCGCTGAAACTTCTAACCTAACACCTTGCACGATCCTCTAAAGCAGGCTGTAACTGACTTCCCACTTCAGTCTGCCCTTCCCCGAACGCCAACTCTCCTCTATCAGTTTTACTTTGCCAGAATATAGACTGGGACATTCATTATGGCGACATGGGAACAGTCTGATCCCACCCACTACAGACACACCCATGACACTGGGAACCAGCTCTCCTCCAACAGGGACAATCTCCCTTCGAGCCTCCCAGTGTCTTGTGTGGCCCCGAGTTATTTCATTGATCTAGAGTCCAGATGAGATTTGTATTCCTCATGTACAGGAACGAGAATTCTTTCAATGTCTCCGATTAGTTCATGTGGCGTCCTCTTAAAGAAGGGGAAGGTGTCTTGGCTGTTTCTGCTAAGCCCGACAGTTCACCCTTCTTCATCCTCCTCTGATTCCATTTCCCAAAGAGTTCCCGAAGATTCACAAAGCTGGAAACTGTGTTATAAGGGATGCGCCTTTATCATTTGTGCACCTGCCAACTGACAATATTTTCCCCAAATCTCTTCACAATCCTCTGTCTTACACCGTGTCCCAGGATGAGAAATCCCGTTTCATGGAGAGATTCACGAGGCTGGTGAGTTTCCCTTCGGAGTAAAGATAGTTAACCGGCAATTTCCGGCGGCTGTTTATAATGATGGGAGTGGGAACCGTGGGCATGAGCACTTTGACGAGCAGGAGCAAGTGTTGCCACTGACCAGAGGCAGTGAACAGGGGACTGGGATTAAAGGAATCTAATGAAAAGCAGCACTTCTGCGCAGTACATTCAGAGAATACTGCAGGAGCTCGATGGGTCCAGCAGTATCTGTGAAAAGATAACAGAAATAACGGTTGGAGGGTGGTATATTTCTGATTAAGAACTCGAGCAGCCTATGTCTAATCAAACAACTGACATGCTGTTTCTGAAGTTTGAGCGAGAATGCATCCTACAGGAAGTTGTTCAAGATGGAATTGGCAGGATTCGACCCTGCATGGGGAAGCATCAATGGATTACTAACCCATGGCCTTAATTACTGTGGCATGAGGACCCTTGCATGCAAATGGCTTAATATCTCTTCTAGAATGGAGATTTGTAACCTGAAATACCAGTATTTGGCTTGTCCTGTCCGCAGCATGACCCCAGTATTCGCTGTCACCCTCTCTTGGTTCAGAACGGAGGAGGATGCTGGGAGATCAAGTTGAATGACACACACATTGATGAGAGGTAAAGTGGATGGGAAGGATCCATTTTGATGTGCAGAGAGATTCATAGACACAGCAGTGCACCGAGTGTTCTTGTGTTTGACTAGCACTTACACCGCCAGCTGAATTACAGCCATTGAAGTCTCTTGAAGAAGACTCTCCATTGGCAAATCTAATGTGAAAAATCAGGTCTAATTGGTTAATCAGATGTCAAAATATGAAATGTTTTCAAATACTCACAGCTGTCAGTAGAGAGTGTAGATCTACCTTCAGTGGTTCATTCTGCTCGGATTTACACCCAGGATAATGTGGGACTCGAGGGCCTCATCGCAACGGAAGGGGTCAAACATTGAAGACTCTGATGGGGAGGATATTCTCTCTATGAGAGGGTAGCAAATCAGTGGAATACTTTCCAACAGATGGTCGTCAAGGCTAGGTATTTTAACGGCTGAGATAGACACACATTTAGTCAATTCGCAATCAAGGGCCAGGGAGATAAGGCTGAGAAGGGGAGTTGAGGATTAAACAAATCAGCCCGTGATCTCATTGAAAACTCGCCATCTTGATCAGCGAAAATGCTTCCAACTGATCTAATATCTTTGCTGTCATTTGGAAGATGCTAAATACCACTGTAAACGAAGGAAAGCACAAAGTTAGGAAGAGATGACTGCAGGCAAACGGAGTCACAATTATTTATTGAAGGGAAAATCAAACTGTCAATTTGCCAGATTTCTTTGCTCACGTGGGCGGTAGAGTTGATCAAGGGAGCTGTTGATTTGAGTGTTCTTGGATATGAAACAAATAAAGGTCAGTGACTTTTGTTTTCTGGCAAAATACATGGCCTCTCCTGATGCTTACAATGAAAGAGATGGTTTCCAAGAAAAGACAGAGACTAAGTCACCTGTAAAGTAATCGATGGCCAAGATATAACTCGCGATGTTGTATGGGACATATGTGATTTATTGATTATTGTTCTCCAAACTTCCTTTACAATGGAAACGGGAGTGGGAGCGGAGAAATTAAACCCACCCATGATTATTCCCATCTTTTATCACTCACTTTGTTTATTTCTTGTACGTTTTATTTCACATTGTGGTTACTGCGAGTGGGCTTGTAAACTGCATCTGCTGGTGAGTTCTTTCCTCACGGTTGCTAATCTTTTTCAAAACACATTCTGCATCCTTATCTCCTGAATGAAGGTAATCTCTCACCATTGTGTAAGTGTCACTAAAACCTCTGCATTTCACACGCCTCTGTATGTCATCTCCCAATATTAGTTGATACTTTACTGTGTTGCAATTGTCCCTAATAAGATTAAAAATACAAAATAGAAACAGGTGAACATGGGTTTACAAGCAAGTTATTGCAGCTAAACCGCAGATGACTGCCCACAATACGATCACGGAAACACACACCGAACCATCAGGCAACACGGAATAAGTTCAACACTAGAGGACATGTCAGGAACAGCACCAGAAACACAACAGAAATATTTCTCTGCGCTGCTATGTTGGATGGATTTCTCAATGAGCAATCGAGAGTTACATGTGTTCCATCAGGAGTTACGTCACACACGGAAGTAACCAGTGTCACAGACGTTCATGTGATCCAAGTTCCAAGCCCCGGAATCCGAGACACTCAGTGCCCTGTGGATAGCTCCAAGGAACAGCCGTCCGTGGCGTTTATGGGTTAGTTGAACTTTATGAATGCAGCTCGCTAGTTGTCGGCCTGTTTCTCCGATAGAGTGTTTCATGCTGTCGCTGCGTGGAATCTACACAACCACGTTTGTACATGATGGGTATTGAGTGTTGTGTTCTGGTGTGTTTTGTCTGAGCGAGGCTGTCGGTTTATGTGCTGTTGCAACCCAGTGTGTTCAGAGGAGTCTGACTGTCAGTTCACAGCAATTTATTTTAATAAAGGGGAGTATGCTTTTATAATTGCCTGGTGGCATATCCTAGTTGCGAATTTCGTGTGCTAGATATCTGGGAATGAAGTCGTGGGGATATCCATTCTTGGCAAAGAAATTGTGTGGCCGTCCCGAATTGTCACGGACCAGCTGTCCCGAGTAGCAATCCGTCCAGACGGCAAGGTTTGGTGAGAACAGCACAATAGTAATAGGACAGGGGCAAACAGAAGGTTGCCAGAGAATTTCTAGAAGCAGGGCACTCATCCGCGGATTCCATCAATAAACAGATTCATCTGGACCCAGTCTGTAACCCCAAAATCCGGAAGCAGCGGGAATGAAACCAAATCAATTCCAACTGCCACAGGACAGCAGCGCTTCACAACAGACTCTGCAGCCCTGAGGAGGTCACCCAGAAATGTGAGAAAAAGGGTGCAAACCATCTTCCCAGCTCCGCCAAACATTCCAACACCAACTCCAGGGGGCACACGGGCTCCACATCTTTCTGCTCCAAAACGCTCCGGTTTTCTGCAGCAGAGTATTTTACCCTGAACCCCCAGGAACAAGGTGAGGATGCCAACCCGTACACGGCCAGGAACGGCAGTGAGAGCGAGGGCAACAGCTGCCATTGTCGTATGGACAGCCACAAACACTACCTTTGAAAAGGACTTTGTCCATATGAAAGTCTGTGCAGCAGAATAACCCGGAGCCCAAACCGCCTGCCCTTGGGATTCATATTCCAGACAATTTACGGTGGGTCACCGTTTTCCCTGAAAGTGAGTGGGGATTGATATTTCATTTCTGATGTGAAACCAGATCCTCCACTGAATCTGCTCGCCGTTTTTTGTTGCTGTGGTGAAACGGTGGGCAATCACGGTGTGAAACGTTGTTATAGCTCTCTGGTTTCCTTCATTACTGTCCTGGTCAGGGAGGCTGGGGATTGGTCCTCTCCATCAGATGGAGAGACCAGCGCATTGTTGACCCAATTTAATCAAGAATGAAATTCATCATCTTCACTTCTCATGGTTCATTGTTGTTCTGTTTTGTTGTATGTTACTTGAGCACTTTCTGGGACTTGACAATGCATTAAAGCTCTAGTATGTTTGGAAGCACGCTTTCGAATTGTCTCGCTGGCATTTGTGTGAGCAGTACATGACATTGACGAATCGCACTTTACAAAGTCAGTATGCCAGTGTGTCTGTCAATGGTTCCGCCTATTCTGTTTTGCTTCTGTTCCACGCTAAGAGCTGTCAGTTTTTGGATTCGCTGGAGTGCTGAGGGAGTAACACAATTTGTGTGGTATTTTTCTTCAGGCCAAACTCCACCCTCTAGGAAAAATAGCCAAACGCGCAGAGTAACAAACAGCACGCGTTGTTTAGCAAATGGTCTATTCAAGCTGGTGTCAGCTTCTCGAGCGTCTCAGAGTTGCCAAGCACGGAAACAGACCCTGTTATCTAACGTGCCAAAGTGACTTCACTACGAAACCAGAAGGAACAGAAAGCCAGTTAAGTGAGAGAAACTAAAAGAAATGGAGTTATCAGAGGGAGATCACAGGAAGTGACACCTTTTCCTACAGCAAAGAACCTAAGACCAGGAGGCAGTGTTTCCTCCCCATGCTGGGTTTCAGGAAACATGGTCAGAGCTGAAGCTGAGTTTTCAATGGGACGGGCAGGATACCATTTTACTGACCATGTAGGTGTGAACAACATACAAGGGTCTGCCTCGTCACTCTCAGGAACTCACTGGTTAACTAAGAAGCTGACCCACTGGATTAATATCTGTGTGCAGTGTTAATTAGCACAGAGCCAATCAGATCAGGGAGATCCCTTGGTGCCTTGCAGACTGCTGTGGGAGAAATGGGTTCTGGTTCCCTTCTCACAGATGCTGCCTGACCTGATGGGGTTAGATTTCAGATCCCCAGGAACAGCATGGGTTTCCCTTTATGTATTTTCTTTCTCCTTACTTAATGGGTCATTTGTGTGCTTAAGATCCCACATGTTTTTTACTTACCCCTTCAGCAGATCTTGTTACAGTATAAGACCTGTGCACATGAACACCAAGGTAACTCTATCCATGTTCACATTTCACACTCTGTAGTTCGGTCGAGTTTGTCTCTCTTTAGCCTTTTATACCAAACTCCATCACAGCGGGCTTCAGTCTGTTCATTTCCCTCCACAACCTTCTGCTATTTCCTGGTGACATTATTATTCGCCTGTCTGTACAAACAATCATGATAATGTGTTACTGGAAAAGCGGAGCAGGTCAGGCAGCCTCCATGGAGCAGGAGAATCGACGGTTCGGGCATGAGCCCTTCTTCAGGAATGTGCAAACAATCCTGTTGGCCGGAATCATCCACAGTATCTTCTCCAAATCCAAGTTAGATGTCAAAGAAAATATTGATTGTCTTTTCTTTCTCGATAATAAATGACCGTCTGTATCGTTCATATATAGAGAACAACAGGATTAAAATATTCATCCTTGTAGTAAAAAAGCAAATTGGATTTTAATTCTGCTGTTTGCAAGTTGCAGTAATTTATGATCACTTTGCATTTCTCCATCCGAGCACATTAATTCTCCATGGTGAGCTGGAGCCATTTATTAGAATAACTTCAGTTTTTATCCAGCCTCTTATGTAATAAGTTGTGAAACAGATTGGACGGCCTTACCTTCATTCATCTTTTATTTTATTCCATCACATTTGTTGAATTTTAACTCCACACTGACTCTCCTTATACAGAGTCACCCTCTCCAGTTGGGTTTGTGTTGTTCTGCTCCAGGTATATTCCAAGTGTAAACAGCACCGGTGGCAAACTGATCCGCCTGTTGTCATCAGGAATAGATTCTTGTTGTACTTTTGAGACTGATGTCATATTGTAAAATTTGTATGTTGGGGCAATAGAATTAACCTTTGGGCAGAGAACTGGCTCGAATGTAGAAGACAGAGGGTAGTGGGGGAGAGTCAGAAAGATGCTATTCCACATTCGAAGTGTTTAAGGGGAATTGCTGTTATACAGATGTTTGTAAAACTTAGGAACTCTAGCTCTTTGTGGCTGGAGTTATTTTATCCTTGTGTCGATTTGACACATTAACCCTCCTTCTCCACCACTACAGAAGCTGTTGGAACTGTTCAGTGTTTCCAGCAGCTTCTGTAATTATTTCAGGTTCCTGACGGGAGCTGAAATAATTCGCCAGGAAAACCAAGGAGCAATCTGACAGATCCGGTTTACCACAGAATGAAACATTCATGAGCTGGTTTTGTTCGGTGGATTTCTTGAAAGGTGAGTTTAAAATCCATAACCAGGAATTGAACCTGAGCTTGGAAGGCAGCTATGCACACCACTATCCCACTATCACCCTGCTAGCAGCTCCCTCCCCATTCCCAAACACACTTAACAAGGCCGTGATCATCACCAACTGGGTTGGGGATGAAATCCAAACAAGAAATTGCTGGGGAAGCTCAGCGGGTCTGACAACACCAGAATCAGAAGCCTTCAGTTCTGAAGACCAATCCCTGGATCTGAAAGGTTCCCTCCCCACAGATGCTGCCAGACCTGCTGAGTTTCCCCAGCAATTTCTGTGCTGTCTCTTAGATCTGCAGCCTCTGCAGTTCTTTGTTGGAAACAACGCAAACGTTGAGCCACCGAAGGGGATATTGGGTCAGGTGATAGTCTCCCTCATCCATAGAGGCAGATGGGAAGGAGCATAGAATCATAGAATCCCTACAGTGTGGAAACTGGCAATTCGGCCCATCATGCATCCCACCAAGACTCACCCCCGCCCCACCTCTCCCTGTAATCACGCATTTCCCATGGCTTATCCATCTCACCTGAACATCCCTGTATACTACGGATGGTTTACCATGGCCAACCCACCCTAACCTGCGCATGTCTGGACTGTGGGAGGACACCGGAGCACCCGGAGGAAACCCACACAGACCCGGGGAGAATGTGCAAACCCCACACAGACAGTCTTCAATCAGACAGGGATCTGGGGAATTGGAGAGGATTAGACAGGGAGTCCAGGCGTTTCGACTGGTATGTGAATGATGGGCCGAACAGCCTGATCTCAGTGCGGTAGAAACTCTACATTAACATGCCTCCCTACATGCAGCATTCATCACAGTTTGTATTGTGCTTTAATCCGTCCTGTTATTGACCTTATTCTGAATGAAATGGATGGAGAGGGGTTGTTGTTGCAACAGTAAGGGAATTCCTAGAGGCATGGCACTCATCCACAGATTCAATCAATAAGCACATCGACCTGTACCCAATATACCAGCCACTACAGTGGACAGCTCGAAATGACAACCGGAAGCGGCAGAGACAGGCCACTATAAATGCCGGAGGAAACAGCACAGAAGCGCTTCACAGGAGGCTCCCAAGCACTGAGGATGTCACCGAGACAGGGGACAAAGTCTGCAACACAAATTCCCAGCCCGGCGAACAGACCCCAACAGATTTGATGAGATTCCCTACAGTGTGGAAACAGGCCCTTTAGCCGAACCAGGCCACACCGACCCCCCGAAGAGTAACCAACACCCCCCCCCCCGACCCCCCGACCCCCCGACCCACCGACCCATTTCCCTCTGACTAATCACTATGGACAATTTTCCAAGGCCAATTCACCGAACCTGCACATTTTTGGCCTGTGGAAGGAAGCCGGAGCACCCGGAAGAAACCCACACAAACATGGTGAGAATGTGGAAACTCCACACAGACAGTCGCCCGAGGCGGGTATTGAACCTGGGATCCTGGTGCTAACCACAGAGCCACCTTGCCACCTAAATTCTGGTGCTGTCAGACCTGCTGAGCTTCCCCAGCAATTTCTTGTTTGGATTTCAGCCCCAATCCAGTTGGTGATGATCACGGCCTTGTTAAGTGTGTTTGGGAATGGGGAGGGAGCTGGGAGCAGGGTGATGGTGGGATTGTGGTGAGCATAGCTGCATTTCAAGCAGCTGACCCAAGTTCGATTCCCGGCTATCGCAGTGTTGCGCTTTCTAAGTCGATTTTTAAAAGAAAACCACCAGGATGGAACCGCATCTGTCAGATTGCTCTGTGCTTTTCCAGGCGATGGATCCTGTGAATTGCAGTGTGGAACCGGGCAAAATTGCTCGGCATCTCGGAAGCTTTCCCCTCTGCTGCTTCCCATTTCTTATTGAAATATTGGTTGCAGCACAAGGATGGGTTTGTTTTGTTCGAAAAGTGAGAGACTGCTCCCGTCAGGAACCTGAAATAATTACAGAAGCTGCTGGAAACACTGAACAGTCCCAACAGCTTCTGTAGTGGTGGGGAGGGAGGATTAATGTGTCAAATCTACACAAGGAGAAAATAAACTCCAGCCACAAAACAGAGTTCTTAAGTTTTACAAACATCTGTATAACATTATTCGGAGCCATAAATTCCCCTTAAACACTTCCAATGGGGAATAGCATCATTCTGATTCTCACTTTGAGAGATGTCCCTCAGTGAGCTCCTCCACCATTCTTTCCATTTAACTGGGAACCCACTATCCGCAGTCTCCAATCAAATGACCTGAACTCAGACACACAGAGATCTTAAAGAGTGACACAATGCAGATAGGAAGTTGATTTCATTTCTGGTTCTTAGTCCAATCTTCACTCAGTGAGACAGAGTCAGGTATTCAAGGCTCAAACAAGAGTTGGATTCTGCTTCTGGTGATTGTCTTCATTCAGTGAGAAGGAGGGCGTGGGCCGGAAGGAGCTCATCATTGTGCTTCGGGTTGGCTGCTCAGTCTGCAGCATTGCAGGCCGTGGGAGCAGGGAAGTGGGAAAGGTACCTCGTGTGGACTGCAATAGGACTTTCCACACATTGTTCCAGGCCAGTTACAGAGCTCCAGGAATTCTGAATGAGGATCGGAAAAATGCATTGATTGAAGGAGGAGGATCAGGAAAACAGGATAAAGCTGATGAGATCAGCAGGATCTCTCGGTCTAACTCTGTGCCATACTTTATTTTCTGCTTCATAAACCTACAATCCGGATCTCAATTCACTCAGAGCACTATAAGCTCAGAAAAAAATAATTCAGTCCAATACATCCATGCTGAACTGATATCCAATGTCAATCTCATCCTATTTGTCAGAATTCGGCCCATGTTGCTCTGAACGCTTTTTAATTCCTACACCCACCCAGATGCCTTTTAAATGTTGTAATTGTACCAGCCTCCACTACTTCATCTGGCAGCTCATGCACACAGTGCCCTCTGCGTGAAAAATGTTCCTCTTAGGTCCCTTTTAGTTTCCCCTCTCAACTTTAACAAATGCCATCTGCTTCTGGACTCCCCCACCACAGGAAAATCACCTTGCCTTTTTACCCTATTGAGGACCTTCATGAATTTGTGAACCTCTATAAGGTTACCCCTCAGCCGCTGACGCTCCACGGATAATAGCCTCAACCTATACAGTCTTACCCTCCAGCACAAACCCTCCAACCTTGGCAACATCCTTGTAAATCTTTTCTGAACCCTTTCAAGTTTCACAACCGCCTTCTTATCGGAGGGAGTCCAGAATTGCACATTATATACCAAAAGTGGTGGAACCAATACTGCAACATGGACCTCCCAACTCCTTTACACAATTAACTGAGCAATAAAGGCAAAAATGACAAAAGCCTTCTTCACTATACTATCGAAATGTTAGTCCACCTTCAATGATCTATGAAGCTGCACTCCAGGTGTGTTTGTTTAGCAACATCCAGTACCTTGTGAATAAGTCAGTGAATAAGCGAATAAGTCCTGCTCTCTTTTGCTTCTCCAAAGTGCAACACCTCACATTTATCTAAATTAATCTCCATCTGCCACTCCTCGGGCCATTGGCCCATCTGATCAAGATCCCGTTGTCTTCTGAGGTAACCATCTTCACTATCCTTGACACTTTCAATGTTACTGTCATTTGCAAACTTACTATCCATTCGTCCTATGGCAACATCCAAATCATTTATATAAATGACAAAACAACAGTGGACCCAGCACCGATCGTTGTGGCACACCGCAGGTCACAGGCCTTAAGTCTGAAAAGCAACCCTCACCAGCACCCTCTGTCTTCTACCTTCGAGCCAGTTCTCTACCCAAAGGGTAATTCTACTGCCCCAACATACAAGTTTGAAATTATGACACCATTTTCAAAAGTACAACAAGAGCCTATTCCTGATTGGGCAATCGGGGCCAGGGAATCAATAAAAAGAAATGTGCAAGGTTCGGTAAATTGGAGATTCAGTTCAGGGTATCACTAAATGAAAACAATTCAGCAGGGCACCTGTACGTGGAAGAAGTGATTCAGGGAACAATTAAATGGAAGGAATTGAGGCAGGGCAACAATAATTGGAGAATTTATGCTGGTGCCTTTATATTGGGCAGGATAACACTCAAAGGGAGAATTGGTGCAGTTTCAGGATTGGTGCAGGATTGGTAAACGGGAGAAATGGTGCAGAGCAGCGGAGTCATAAATAGGGTCATACAATCATAGACATGTACAACATGGAAACAGACACTTCTGTCCAACTTGTCTATGACTCAATCTTAGAATTCTGGCAGCACTCCACAAAATTGGAGGATCATTCCAAGGAAATGCTAAATGGATGGAGAGTTTGTCAAATTAGTGCAGTTAGAACCGAATGGGAGAGTTTCAGTATCGCAGTAAATGGGAGAATTAATGCAGTGCAGCACTAAATGGGAGAATTGGGACATGACAGTACTTGATATGGGAATGAGAGTCGGGCACCCCGAAATTGGACGAGGGCATCAGTCAGTATGAGGATTGGTGAAAGGCAAAACTGAATGGAGAACCTGTTCAGGACATCAGCAATTGAGGGAAATGGTGCTAGGCAACAAAGAATTAGAGAATTGATGCGGGACATCGTAAATGTGAGACCTGGTGCAAAGTGGAGCTAAATTAGAGAATTGGTGCATGGCAACAGTAAATGGGAGAATTAGAGTAGCGCACCCTTAAATGGTAGAATCGGGCTCAGGTATCAGTAAATGGAAGGATTAGTACAGGGATACGAGTAAATGGGAGATTTGGTGGGAAACAATAAATGGGAGATCTGTTGCACAGTGCAGTTACATTAGAAAATTGATGGGAGTGCCAATATATTAGAAAATTGGAGCAGACCATGTCTAAATTGGGGAATAGGGGCCAGGGATTCAATAAAAAGAAGATATGTTGCAAGCATCGGGAAATTGGAGATTCAGTTCAGTGCATCACTAAATGAAAAAAAAACAAGACATCCGATCGTGGAAGATGTGTATCAGGAAACAACTAAATGGAAGGAATTGATGCAGGGCAACATTGTTTGGAGAATTCATGCAGGTGCCATTAAATTCTAAGTGTGAGGACTGGGGCAGGATAACCCCAATGGGTGAGTTGGTGAAATTCCCGAATTAGTGCAGGATTGGGAAATGGGAGAATTGGTGCAGGGAAGGGGAGCACTAATTACAGCCTCAGAGATGCACAGCACGGACCCTTCGATTCAACTTGTCCACACCTAAATTTAAGAATTCTGGCAGCCCTCCGCTAAATTGGAGAATCATTGCAAGAAACTACTAAATGGAAAAGTTGGGGAAGAGCCGATTGAAACGTGAGAATTTCCAACAGGGCGTCAGATAATGGGTGAATAAGTGCAGTTCACCACGAAATGGGTAAGTTATGCTGTGTTGCACTAAATGGGAGAATTGGGGCAGGGAGATTTAGAGTAGCGCACCCCTAATTTGGGCGAGAGCATCAGTCAGCATGAGGATTGGTGTAAGGCAAAACTGAATGGAGAACTTGTTCAGGACATCAGTAATTGGGCAAAATGGTGCTCAGCAACACTGAATTGGAGAGTTGGTGTGGGGTATCAGTAAATGAAAGACCTGGTGCAGTCTGCTGATAACTTCGAGCACTAAACATGGAGCAAATGGGAGAACACGGGCAGTGAATCAGTAAATAGGACAATTGTTGCAAAGGATTAGTGGTCCAGATTCAATACAGTGCACCACAAAATGAGGAGTTGGTGCAGTTCACCACGAAAGGGGGGATATTTGCAGTTTGGGGAATTTGGAGATTTGATGCAGGGATTGCCAAGATTAGAGAATTCTGTCAGCAGTCTACTAAATAGGAGAATTGTTGCCGGGAAATACTGAATGGAAGACCTGGTGCACAGTGGAGCTCAATTAGAGAATGGGTGTATGGCACCAGGAAATGGGAGAATTAGAGTAGCGCACCCTTAAATGGTAAAATCGGGGTTGGGCATCAGTAAGGAGAAGAGGTAGTACAGGAGTATAAGTTAATTCGAGATTTGGTGAGTTTCAATAAATGGGAGATTCGGTGCACAGTGCCCTTACATTGGAAAATTGGTGGGAGTGTCTGTATATTAGAAAATTGGAGCAGAGTATGTCTAAATTGGGGAATAGGGGCCAGGGAATCAAGAAAAAGAAATGTTGCGAGCATCAGTAAATTGGAGAGTCAGGTCAGTGCATCACTAAATGCACAAATAGAATCAGCAGGGAATCCGTACATTGAAAATGTGTATCAGGGAACAACTAAATGGAAGAAATTGATGCAGAGCAACAATAATTGGGGAATTCATGCAGGTGCCGTTACATTCTAAGTGGGAATACTGGGGCAGGATAACGTCAATGAGTGAGTTGGTGAAATTCCCGAATTAGTGCAGGATTGGTAAATGGGAGAATTGGTGCAGGGAAGCGGTGCAATAATTACAGCCTTAGAGATGTACAGCACGGAAACAGATCCCTCCGTCCAACCTGTCCACGCCCAAATTTAAGAATTCTGTTAGCTCGACACTAAATTGGAGAAACATTGCAACAAAATACTAAATGTATAAATTTCGCAAGGGCTTATCGAAATGTGAGAATTTTCAACAGGACATCATGTAATGGGTGAATTAGTGCAGTTCAGTGCTCAGTGGGTGAGTTATGCTGTGTTGCAACTACACGGGAGAATTGGGGCAGGACAATACCTTTTGGGACATTTAGAGTCGGGCACCTCTAAACTGGGCGAGAGCATCAGTCAGTATGAGAATTGGTTTCAGGCAATACTGAGGCAACCTTGTTCAGGACATCAGTAATTGGGGGAAATGGTGCTGAGCAAAAATGAATTGGAGAATTGGTGTGGGGTATCAGTAAATGAGAGATCTGGTGCGGGGTGCTAATAACTTTGAGAATTGGAGCAACTGGGAGACCCCGGGCAGTGAATCAGTAAATAGGACAAATGTTGCAATCTGATCTCCAAGATTAGAGAATTCTGTCAGCAGACTAATAAATGGGAGAATTGTTGCAGGGAAATACTGACACTCAGTCGCAGCAGTGTGTACCATAGACAAGATGTACTGGAGAAATTCCCTAAGGTTCCTTCCAGAGCAGCTTCCAGACCCACGGCACTATCATGTGGAATGCTGAACACAGCAGATACACGGGAACACCACCAGTTGACAATTCCACATCAAGCCACCCCCCATCCTGGCTTGGAAAAACATCTCAGTCCCACAAGTGCCATTGGTTGGAAATCCTGGAACTCCCTCCCTTACATCATTGTGGGTTTATCTGCACCAAATAAATGGCAGCAGTTCAAGGCAATATCTCACCGTCACCTTCACCAGAGCAATTATATCTGAGCAATCCGTGGTGACCCAGCGGCAATGACCCAAACACATGAATGAATCATAAAATAAAGCTCAGTATTTGGGACCCAGTGCTCAGCTTCTGAATAAATTGGATCTATATTCTAGAAAATAGAAAGGCGATTTCATTGGAATGTATCTGGTTCCGAAGATGCTTGAGAGGGAACATGCTGAGAAATTAATCCTGTGGGTCTGGGAATCTGAAACACGATAACACAGTCTCAGGGGTTACTGGAAAAGCTCAGCATCTGTGCAGAGAAATCAGTGTTAATGTTACAGCATCCGCAGTTCATTCGGGTTTGATTACCACCCTCTCAGGGTAAGGGGCAGGTTATTTGGGACTGAGATGAGGAGACAGCGCTTCACTCTAAGGCCTCTGAGTCTTTACTATTCTCTCTCCCTGAGGATTGTGGATGCTCCCTCACTGAGTACATTTCAGATTGGAATAGACAGATTGCCAGTGTCTCAGGGAGTCACGGGATATGGGGAGTGTATAGGAAACCGGATTTGAAATCTGAAACCAACTCTGATTGGATTGACTGCCAGAACAGACTGAACAGTTTAAACAGGCTGTATAGTCACCTCCTGCTCACATTTCCTGAGCTCTTAGATGTTTACTGAACCAATTCCCAATCCCCTTTGGATTTGGTTCAGAACTGATGGCTTCTGATTAGATTAGATAAAATTCCCTACAGTGTGGAAACAGGCCCTTTAGTCCAACCAGGCCACACTGACCCTCCGAAGAGTAACCCACCCAGACCCATTTCCCTCTTACTAAACACTATGGACAATTTACCAAGACCAATTCAATGAGCCTGCACATTTTTGGCCTGTGGAAGGAAGCCGGAGCACCCGGAAGAAACCCACACAAACATGGGGAGAATGTGCAAACTCCACGCAGACAGTGGCCCGAGGCGGGTATTGAACCTGGGACCCTGGTGCGAACCACTGAGCCACTATGCCGCCCAAAGTCTGGTGTTGCGCTAAGCTTCCCCAGCAATTTCTTGTTTGGATTTCAGCCCCCACCCAGTTGGTGATGATCACGGACTTGTTAAGTGTGTTTGGGAATGGGGAGGGAGCTGCTAGCAAGGTGATGGTGGGATAGTGGTGAACATAGCTGCCTTCCAAGCAGTTGACCCAGGTTCGATTCACGGTCATCGCAGTGTTGTGCTTTCTAAGTCGACTTTTAAAGGAAAACCACCAGTACGAAACCGGATTTGTCAGATTGCTCCTTGATTTTCCTGTCGATGGTTCCTGTGAATTGCAGTGTGGAACCCCGGGCAGCATTGCTCGGCATCTCAGAAGCTTTCCCTTCTGCTGCTTCCCATTTCTTATTGAAATATTGGTTGCAGCACAAGGATGGGTTTGTTTTGTTGGAAAAGTGAGAGACTGCTCCCGTCAGGAACCTGAAATAATTACAGAAGCCGCTGGAAACACTGAACAGTTCCAACAGCTTCTGTAGTAGTCGGGAGGGAGGGTTAATGTGTCAAATCTACACACGAATAAAATAAACTCCAGCCTCAAAACAAACAGAGTTCCTAAGTTTTACAAACATCCTTATGACACTTTTCTGAGCCATCAATTCCCCTTAATCTCTTCCAATGCCGAATAGCATCTTTCTGATTCTCACTTTGAGAGATGTCCCTCAGTGAGCTCCTCCACCATTCTTTCCATTTCACTGGGGACCCACTATCCGCAGTCTCCAATCAAATGACCTGAACTCAGACACACAGAGATCTTAAAGAGTGACACAAGGCAGATAGGAAGTTCATTTGATTTCTGTTTCTGAGTCCAATCTTCACTCAGTGAGACAGAGTCAGGTATTCAAGGCTCAAACAACAGCTGGATTCTGCTTCTGGTGATTGTCTTCATTCAGTGAGAAGGAGGGCCGTGGGCCGGACGGAGCTCATCATTGTGTTTCGGGTTGTCTGCTCAGTCTGCAGCATTGCAGGCCGTGGGAGCAGGGCAGTGGGAAAGGCACCTCGTGTGGACTGCAGTAGGACTTTCCACACATTGTTCCAGGCCAGTTACAGAGCTCCAGGACTTCTGACTGAGGATAGGAAAAACGCTTTGATTGAAGGAGGAGGATCCGGGAAACAGGATAAAGCTGATGAGATCAGCAGGATTTCTCGGTCTAACTCTGTGCCATACTTTATTTTCTGCTTTATAAATCTACAATCCGGAGCTCAATCCACTCAGAGCAATATAAGCTCGGAAACAAATCATTCAGTCCAACAAATCCATGCTGAACTGATATCCGATGTCAATTTCATCCTATTTGTTAGAATTTGGCACATGTTCCTCTGAACCCTTTTTAATTCCTACACCCACCTCGATGCCTTTTAAATGTTGTAATTGTACCAGCCTCCACTACTTCCTCTGGCAGCTCATGCAGACAGTGCCCGCTGTTTGAAAAATGTTCCCCTTAGGTCCCTTTTATGTTTCCCCTCTCAACTTTAACATATGCCATCTACTTCTGGACTCCCCCACCGCAGGGAAATCACCTTGTCTTTTTACCCTATTGAGGGTCCTTCATGATTTTGTGAACCTCTATAAGGTGACCCCTCAGCCACTGACGCTCCAGGGATAATAGCCTCAACCTATATAATCTTACCCTCCAGCACAAACCCTCCAGCCCTGGCGACATCCATGTAAATCTTTTCTGAACCATTTGAACTTTCACAAAACCCTTCTTATAGGAGGGAGTCCAGAATTGCACATTATATACCAAAAGCTGCTGAACCAATACTGTAACATGACCTCCCAACTCCTTTACACAATTAACTGAGCAATAAAGACAAAAATGACAAACGCTTTCTTCACTGTCGTATTGAAATGTTAGTCCACATTCAACGATCGATGAAGCTGTACTCCAGGTCTACTTGTTTAGCAACGTCCCTAGTACCTTGTCCATTCAGTGCAAATGTCCTGCTCTCTTTTGCTTCTCCAAAATGCAGCACCTCACGTTTATCTAAATTAATCTCCATCTGCCACCCCTCGGCCCATTGGCCCATCTGATCAAGATCCCGTTGTCCTCTGAGATAACCATCTTCACTATCCTTGACACTTCCAATTTTACTGTCATTTGCAAACTTACTATTCATTCGTCCTATGGCCACATCCAAATCATTTATATAAATGACAAAACAACAGTGGACCCAGCACCAATCCTTGTGGCACACCGCTGGTCACAGACCTCCAGTCTGAAAAGCAACCCTCCCCCACCACCGACGAACCAGCTCTCTACCCAAAGGGTAATTCTACTGCCCCAACATACAAGTTTGAAATTATGACACCAGTTTCAAAAGTACAACAAGAGCCTAAGTCCAGTCAAGGATCGTAGTGGGAAGTTGTGTGTGGAGGCGGAGGAGATTGGTGAGACACTAAATCAATACTTTTCATCAGTATTCACTCAGGAACAGGACACTGTTGCTGATGTGAATATTGAGTCACAAGTGATTAGAATGGATGGCCTTGAGGTACGTATGGAAGAGGTCTGGGAATACTGGAAAGGATAAAAATAGATAAGTCCCCTGGGCCTGATAGCATTTATCCTAGGATCCTCTGGGAAGCTAGGGAGGAGATAGCGGAGCCATTGGCCTTGATTTTTATGTCGTCGTTGTCTACGGGAATAGTGCCAGAAGACTGGAGGATAGCGAATGTGGTCCCCTTGTTCAAGAAGGTGAGCAGGGATAGCCCGAGTAACTATAGGCCAGTGAGTCTCACTTCTGTTGTGGGCAAGGTCTTAGAGAGAATTGTAAGTGATAGGATTTATGAACATCTGGATAGGAATAATGTGATCAAGGATAGTCAGCATGGTTTTGTGAAGGGCAGGTCGTGCCTCACAAACCTTTTTGAATTCTTTGAGAAGGTGACCAAGGAAGTGGACGAGGGTAAAGCAGTAGATGTGGTGTATATGGATTTTAGCAAGGCGTTCGATAAGGTACCCCATGGCAGGCTAATGCAAAAACTACGGAGGTATGGCATTGAGGGTGCATTAGAGGTTTGGATTAGGAATTGGCTGGCTGGAAGGAGACAGAGGGTAGTAGTTGATGGTATAGGTTCATCTTGGAGCGCAGTTACTAATGGTGTTCCACAAGGATCTGTTTTGGGACCATTGCTGTTTGTCATTTTTATAAATGACCTGGAGGAGGGGCTTGAAGGCTGAGTGAGCAAGTTTGCGGATGACACGAACGTCGGTGGAGTTGTGGACAGCGAAGAAGGATGTGGCAGGTTACAGCGCAATATAGATAAGTTGCAGAACTGGGCAGTAAGGTGGCAAATGGAATTCAATGTAGCTAAGTGTGAAGTCATTCACATTGGTAGGAGTAACAAGAAGATGGATTACTGGGCTAATGGTAGACTACTTGGTAGTGTGGATGAGCAGAGGGATCTTGGTGTCCATGTACGTAGATCTTTCAAAGTTGCCATCCAGGTAAATAGTGCTGTGAAGAAGGCATATGGTGTACTGGGATTTATTGGTAGTGGAATTGAGTTCCGGAGTCCTCAGAGCATGTTGCAGTTGCATAAGACTCTGGTGCGGCCTCATCTGGAGTATTGTGTGCAGTTTTGGTCGCCATACTATAGGAAGGATGTGGAGGCACTGGAACGGGTGCAGAGGAGGTTTACCAGGATGTTGCCTGGCATGGTAGGAAGATCGTATGAGGAAAGGCAGAGGCACTTGGGGCTTTTCTCATTGGAGAAAAGAAGGGATAGAGGTGTACAAGATGATTAGGGGGTTAGATAGGGTTGATAGTGAGAACCTTTTTCCGCGTATGGAGTCAGCTGTTACTAGGGGACACAGCTTTAAATTAAGGGGTGGGAGGTATAGGACAGATGTTAGGGGTAGATATTTTACTCAGCGGGTTGTGAGTTCATGGAATGCCCTGCCAGTATCAGTGGTGGACTCTCCCTCTTTATGGGCATTTAAGCGGGCATTGGACAAGCATATGGAGGTTATTGGGCTAGTGTAGGTTAGATAGGCATCGGTCGGCGCAACATCGAGGGCCGAAGGGCCTGTACTGCGCTGTATTTTTCTATGTTCTATGTTCTATGACAGTACTCGATGTGGAAATGAGAGTAGGGCACCCCTAAATTGGGCGAGGGCATCAGTCAGTATGAGGATTGGTGAAAGGCAAAACTGAGTGGAGAACTTGTTCAGGGCGTCAGTAATTGAGAGAAATGGTGCTAGGCAACAAAGAATTAGAGAATTGATGCGGGACATCAGTAAATGTGTGACCTGGTGCACAGTGGAGCTAAATTAGAGAATTGGTGCATGGCAACAGTAAATGGGAGAATTAGAGTAGCGCACCCTCAAATGGTAGAATCAGCTGGCGCATCAGTAAATGGAAGGATTGGTACAGGGATGTGAGTAAATGGGAGATTTTCTAGGAAACAATAAATGGGAGATTCGGTGCAAAATGCCGTTACATTGGAAAATTGATGGGAATGCCAATATATTGGAAAATTGGAGCAGTGCATGTCGAAATTGGGGAATAGGGGCCAGGGAATCAATAAAAAGAAGAAATGTTGCAAGTATCGGTAAATTGGAGATTCAGTTCAGTGCATCTCTCAATGAAAAAAAAAACAGCAAGACATCCGTATGTGGAAGATGTGTGTCAGGGAACAACTAAATGGAAGGAATTGATGCAGAACAACAATAATTGGAGAATTCATGCAGGTGCCATTAAAGTCTAAGTGGGAGGATTGGGACAGGATAACCTCAATGGGTGAGTTGGTGTAATTCCCGAATTAGTGCAGGATTGGGAAATGGGAGAATTGGTGCAGGGACGCGGAGCACTAATTACAGCCTTAGAGATATACAGCACGGAAACAGATCCCTCCGTCCAACCTGTCCACGTCCAAATTTAAGTATTCTGGCAGATGTCCACTAAATTGGATAATCATTACAATAAAATACTAAATGGGTAAATTTCGCAAGGGCTTATCGAAATGTGCGAATTTTCAACAGGACATCAAGTAATGGGTGAATTAGTGCAGTTCAGTGCTCAGTGGGTGAGTTATGCTGTGTTGCAACTACACGGGAGAATTCGAGCAGGAGAATACCTTTTGGGAGATTTAGAGTCAGGCACCCCAAACTGAGCGAGAGCATCAGTCAGTATGAGGATTGGTTTAAGGCAAAACTGAGTGGAAAACGTGTTCAGGACATCAGTAATTGGGGGAAATGGTGCTGAGCAACACTGAATTGGAGAATTGGTGTGGGGTATCAGTAAATGAAAGACCTGGTGCAGGGTGCTGATAACTTCGAGAATTGGAGCAAATGGGTGAACACGGGCAGTGAATCAGGAAATAGGACAATTGTTGCAAAGGATTCGTGATCCAGATTCAATACAGTGTATCACGAAATGGGGGAGTTGGTGCAGTTCACCACTAAAGGGAAGATATGTGTAGGATCGGTAATTTGGAGATTTGATGCAGGGATTGCCAAGATAAGAGATTTCTGTCAGCAGACAACTAAATGGGAGAATTGTTGCAGGGAAATACTGAATGGAAGAACTGGTGCACAGTGGAGCTAAATTAGGGAATGCGTGCATGGCACCAGGAAATGGGAGAATTAGAGTAGCGCACGCTTAAATGCCAGAATCGGGCTCGGGCATCAGTAAGTAGAAAAGGTAGTACAGGGCTACGAGTCAGTTCGAGATTTGGAGGGTTTCAATAAATGGGAGATTCGGTGCACAATGCCATTACATTGGAAAATTGGTGGGAGTGTCTGTATATTAGAAAATTGGAACAGAGCATGTCTAAATTGGGGAATAGGGGCCAGGGAATCAATAAAAAGAAATACTGCAAGCATCGGTAAATTGGAGTCAGGTCAGTGTATCACTAAATGAACAAATATAATCAGCAGGGCATCATTGGAAATGTGTATCAGGGAACAACTAAATGGAAGAAATTGATGCAGAGCAACAATAATTGGAGATACTAAATGGGGGAATCAGTGTAGAGTTCCATTCCATCAGAACATTGGTGAGAATGCAAACATATTTTCTGTAATACAGGAGAAAGCAGAGATGCTGCTCCAGCTCCTTCATTTTCTATAATACAGGAGGAAGCAGTGACACTGCTCCAGCTCCTTTATTTTCCATAGTACAGGAGGAAGCAGAGATGCTGCTCCAGCTCCTTCATTTTCTATAATACAGGAGGAAGCAGTGACACTGCTCCAGCTCCTTTCTTCTCTATAGTACAGGAGGAAGCAGAGACGCTGCTCCACCTCCTTTATTTTCTATAATACAGGAGGAAGCAGTGACGCTGCTCCAGCTCCTTTCTTCTCTATAGTACAGGAGGAAGCAGAGACGCTGCTCCACCTCCTTTATTTTCTATAATACAGGAGGAAGCAGTGACGCTGCTCCAGCTCCTTTATTTTCTATAATACAGGAGGAAGCAGAGACGCTGCTCCATCTCCTGTATTTTCTATAATTCAGGATGAGAAGAGAAGCTGCTCCAGCTCCTTTATTTTCTATAATACAGGAGGAAGCAGTGATGCTGCTCCAGCTCCTTTATTTGGTGGAAACAATAAATGGGTCGGTTCCATGTTGTACATTACTATGACTCTATTTAAAAGGCATGTGGATGGGATGTAGACAGGGAGGGTTTGGAGGTGTAAGGGTCAAATATTGGCAAATATAGCTAGATTAATTTCGGTTATCTGGTCAGCAGGGACGAGCTGGAATGGAGGGTCTGTTTCTGTGCTCGGCACCTCCGAAATCCTGATGAAGGACTTTTGCCCGAAACGTCGATTTTCCTGCTCCTCGGATGCTGCCTGACCTGCTGTGCTTTTCCAGCACCATTCTGAGCTAAGCTCTGAAATGCACTCTTTCAGAGTTCCATCAATCTCATACCATGTACTTCTCAAGCAGGCGACTTCTACTGCCTACCAAAGGTACACAATGCCAACACACCAAGATGTCCCATCATATTAGGCAATGGGACCCGATGTGGGAACCTCACTGCCAATGTCAAATACATCTTGAAAGCCATGAGGCAGCGGGTATCCCCAGCTTTTGCCAGGACAGAACATTGGGACACAGGCAGATTTCAACCTCACACCTTCAAAGATGAATCTGAGCTGAGGTGGCACCTATTGTTAACGAGTTACCTGAGAATTTAGCTATTTTTACAGACGGTTTACATATGATACAACAAAATCTAACATGGTATTTCTAACAGTATACAGACCGAATAGACAATACACTTTTATTTTTAAATATATCATTTCAGTGGCATCACCCTGTAATCTTTTACAATAAAGTCTGTGTCGTATGATGTTATGCTCCATGAAGGATCAGCGCTCCAAAAGCTGGTCCTATCAAATAAACCTGTTGGACTATAACCTGATGTTGTGTGACTATTTAATTTTGTCCACCCCAGTCCAACACCGGCACCTCCAAAACTTTACTGCATATTGTTTACACTAACTCACACGCTGTTCAGGTCAGTTTAGCACAATGACCCTGTTCCTCTTTTTGTGAGGTTCCCTGTGTATATTAACAGAGTTAATGGGCCCCGAGAGGATGAACACATTCTCTTTATCCTGTCAGTTTAAACAGTGGAACATATCAGTTTGAAGCCAGTGGAAGAGGAGATTGTCTTTTTCTGTACAATTTCAGTGCAGAACGTTCAGCCATTAACAGTCTTTGTAAAAGTGGGGGTTGAATGCAAGTCTCACTGAGCAACATTAATGCAGAAAACACAATTCCGAGTTCCTGTTATCAATTGGTTAAGGAACTGGGATGAGAAAACCACTTGTGGTGTGGTGCCGTGGCTCAGTTTGTGAACTTGCCTCCATCATAAACAGCCCACCAAGATTTCACATCGTAGTGGTGCCTGTGTATTTTACCAAATGCATGGTTGTCTCAACATCTCCCAAGTCAGTGTTGCTCATCCGAGGGGGCAGAAAGCCTGTTAGCTCGTCCACTCTCAATTTGTCTCCGAATGTCAGACTTTTCAAAGGGCAGAAATGGGAAATGAGGAATATAGGCAGACCGAGAGTCTGAGAATGTGAAAGAGGGTCAGGTGCATTCACAGAGAAAGAAAGAAATATGGAGACGCATATTGAGGGAGATACTGAAAGAACCAATACTCCAATCGCCATGGCTGCTGACTGACAGAAACAAATAGTAATAAAAAGGTAACTATTAAGCACAGCCGTTCACCAGCTCCGGGTAACGGAAAGATTCTTACAGCCAACAAAGTCATTTTGAATTTTCAACATTGACGGTTATAAGTTAATGAAAGATTTTGGTAAATATCCTGACAGGGAAAACTGATCATTTTACCAAAAATATAATACAGAAATGTCGAAGTACCCTCGCTCTGCCGATATGAAAGATTAACTCTGTTTCTCTCCACTGCCCGACTGAGTTTTTCTATCAAATCTTGGTTTTGGTTCAGATTTCAAACATCTGCAATTCTTTGTTTCATGTTACTCTTAACAACGTTTGAGACAAAACCAATGACCTGACGGCTTCAGAAAATCGGTCAGAAATACTGTTAGCAAGATATCTTTGCAGAACACATCGCCCATTCGCTGACCAGGGATCACTCTTTCCCCTTCAGAGAGTGCACCAACTCCTCACCGTGAGATTAAAAGGGAAGGGGACAGAAACTGTCGCATTTATTCTCAATGAAACCACTTATACATTTCATTTTGGATCATTTTCACTGCACATTAGTTTCTCGTTGTCTTCGAGGTTTTTTTAACACAATAGAAAAATACCATTCGGCCCATCATGCAGTATGGCTCATCAGATAGTCATCTGTTTTCGATCCAGTGTCCAGCTTTGACACGATACCTTGTGTGTTCTGATGTTTTCAACGCCAAATTCCGAAAAGATTATCCCTGTGATCTTAAACGAGACCACAATGGGAGGGAGTGAAACACCGTCACACTGAAGGGAAATCCCGTCGAGAAACCCATAGAGTGAGTCACAGACACAAAGGCCCGGAGGTGGTGGGGGGGGGGGGGGGAGGTCAGAGGTTTCGGGATTATACCAGCTCCTTGTGTTTCTGTTCCACTCTCCACCTACTTAAGATCACCCTCCGCCTCCCCCACCCATCTCCCCCCCCAACCCCCCTCCCCCACACACACATAAGTTTCTCTGACAAAAGGCAGCTTTAGGTGGAACTAAAGCTCGTTCTACACACAATGAGAGACGTTGCGATGAGCTGGAATTTAAAATGGACAATTGCTTCACATGCAACTTTCAAATTTGAAAACACACTGATCCAAAGTCGGCAGCTCCACAAAATCCGTCGCACATTGAGGTACAATACTCCCAAATTCGAGACCCACTGATCCAATCCCTGCAGCACATTACACACAAATCAGGAAGGATTCGAACCACCAAAAGTCAGAGCCATTATCCATGATGTCAGTGTCCCAACGGCAGACGGAGGTACGACAGGGAGTCGATATGAAATGGAATCATGGACATCGGGGGAAACAGTATTCACAAGGTGAACAATCAGTAAAAATAATTATCGTCTTTGTTTCACATCGGATGTCCCACTTCGTGAAGCAAGGTCTTTCAATGTCCCAAGGAAACATATTTGCCCTCAGGTACCTGCTTCAGGGTCGCCTGAGCCTCTGCTGGAAGTTGCCATCATTTTATACACAGTCACTCCGCGATTTTTTGATTCACTCCAGTGAAATATCTTTTCATACCTTGCGTCACGGCCTCTTCCAGTCAAGATCCTGAACCAATCCAGTTCACCTTTTATTAAGGGTCGTGTTACTGATGAAATGACTCAGTATCCTGTTTGCGTTCGAGCCTGTTATGGTTTGGCAAACCCACTCCTTTTTCCTGGTTTAGTTCCAGCAGTGCATGTTGTTCTTCCTGACCAATACACCAACCTGCAGTTTCTTGCCGCTGTTCCCAAAGCACCCCTTCTTCTCCTCCACTTTTATTCTCCCTCCTTCATTCCAAGTTTGGTGGGAATAACGAGTTGAGGCAGGAGACACTGCAGAAAGGCCGTGGGATGTTGTGGTTATGGCACAGAAACCAGGAGTGGATCACCCTCATTCTCTGCTGTCGCCATTCATTCATTTTACAGCATCATTAATGCTTCCAAGGTGTAGTTTTTTTTCTATTGGATGAAGAATGCAACTTTAATTTTGAAAGGGTTACAATATTTTGAGGAAGAAATGGCCCCTTATATCACATCCAAGTGGCAGACGTATTATCCGTAGAATGTGAGCCAGGTTTTACAGTCTCCTGCCAGGTTTCAGAAAACCTCTCACCAGCTCCATTCTCAAACTATCCCTGAACGTCAGGCTTTTCATAGAGTAGGAATGGGAAATGAGGGATATTGGCAAATAAAGGGTCAAAGAATATAAAAAAGGGTGAGGTATATCCACAGAGATAAAGACAGAAAATTAGAGACCCATCTTGAGGTAGACACTGAAAGAATCAGATCTCGGGTCGACATGGCTGCTAACTGGCACCAAAAAAAAGGATTTTGATAACTATCCTCATTCGACCGATAAAACTGACCATTATCCCGGCATCTAAGCCTAGAAATGAAGACCTAACCTGGTTCTATCGTTGTGAATCATTGTCTCTGTTTCTCCCCACAGATGTTGTCAGGACTATTCAGTTTGCACGTCAATTCTTGTTTTTGGTTCAGATTTCCAACATCTGCATCTCTAGGTTTTCTGTTCAACTTTAAAACGGTTGGCACAAAACCGATGTTCTGCCAGCTTTGGAAAAGTGGTCAGAAATATTCTTACCGCGATGTGCGTGCAGAACAAAGCACGCATTCCTTGACCGGGAATAGAACCCGAGTCACGGCTGCGAGAGCGCCAAATGCTGGCTACTAGACCACATGGGAAGGCAGAAGGCGCCCTTGCATTTATTCAGAAAACTGAATTAGTGACTGTATGAGAGCATGAGTCAAGCAGTTCATCTGAGGATGTGAATCTTTTCATTCCTGTTGTTGACTGAATGAGCGGTAACCATACCTTCTGCTTGGAAACTCCAATATGTGAACTGCTCCAAACCATGACTGAGGTTTTCTGGTTTGGGTTCACGCAGGTTTAGAAATGCTCGGGTCTAAATGAGGCGTTTCCGAGCCTACTTTGGGATACATTAAACAGAGATGACATCAGGTAACCAGTGTTCGCTGTGAGCCGAGCAAATGAGAGCTTTCCATGTCACTGAACCAGGCTGCCTTCACATGGAAAGCAAATGTGATAGTTTTGGTGCAGAAAGGATCAGTGCCGGTAACTGTACCCTTAAAATGGACGGCGGGAGAAGATCTACAATCGACGTATATCGCCGACCCGGGAGGAGAGAAACTTAGTTGAGAGTGTGGTGCTGGAAAAGCACATCCAGTCAGGCAGCATCCGAGCAGCAGGAGAACCGCCGTTTGTTTTCGGAGCGTTTCATCATCTCCAGTCCTCACTTTATCCGAGCAGAGAAACTGAATAAAGTTTGACCCAGCAATTAATTGGAATGGTATTCCTTTTCACCATGGCAGCAGATATGGGATAGCTCATTCAAAGGCAGGTTTGCTGATGAGAACAACCAGCAGGAACGCTCCATTCCCACCAATCCACCTGTCCCAAGGGAATAAAGTTGCTCCTGCCCTGGTTTGAACTAGAGATGTTTCGGATGTGACCCAAATGGAACAACGAGGTCCCAACCGAGTCACCGAGCCACTGCTCTTCATCCAACACTGACATTTCCGTTCCGTATAGACCAATGTTGGCCAGGGTTATTAACATGATTGAAAACAATAAAGGATATCACGGGAAAATGCTCAGGAAATACTGACAAACAGGTTGCCAGGTTTGCCGAGTTTGGAATGTACAGCGAGGCTGAATAGGCGCGGGCAATTTTCCCTGTAGCGCCGAGACAGAGGAATGTTCATAAATGCGCTCTTAAACAGGATGGCCAGTAGGGCTGGAGATATCGCCACATATTCACGACCACTGCGCAGTGAAATTTGAAAAGAAATTAATGCAGCAGTTATTTGGAATTATACTTCTTTTCACCACTAGAGTAGTGATAGGCGAGTAAATACAAAACAAGGTTTGCTGATGAGACTGCAATAAAGCCCCATCGATCACCATCTGGAAAACTGTCACGATTTGGAGATGCCGGTGTTGGACTGTGGTATACAAAGTTAAATATCACACAACACCAGGTTATAGTCCAACAGGTTTAATTGGAAGCACACTTGGTTTTGGAGGTGATAGTGGAGGGCTCGATCGTAACACCGAATTTAGAGCAAACATTTTCAGTATGACTAAACTGAAATTATACATTGAAAAATTGATTGTCTGTTAAGCCTTTCATCTGTTAGAATACAGTGATAGTTTCACTTCTTTCATGTGTAAATCACCAAACCATTTTAAAAAGTTGCATTCTCGGGTGAGCTGTTAACAATGGTGATAGCTAGACAATATGTTGAAGGTGTTAGCCCCCTGAGTTCTCTGTCTATGACCTGATGTTTAGATTGATTCTAATCTAAAAAGTGAGATAACAGCGTTTTACATAAATTCATGCAGTTTTTGAGCTCAGAGTTCTACATGAATGTATGCAGTTTTTGAGCAAAGTACAATGTAACCGTGAAAGTATAAATTCACCCCACAGAATATACGTGTGCATGTCGGTCTTTGTCTGTCTGTGTGTCTGTCTGTCTGTCTGGGGTGGGGGTTGTGAGTGTGTGTGTGTCTGTCTGTCTGTCTATCTGGGGTTGGGGTTGTGAGTGTGAGAATGTGTGTGTGTGTGTGTCGTGAGTGCAGAGTGTCTTAAGTCTGTGAGGGGGTGCATGTGTGAGTGTAGGAGTGTGTGTCTCTCTAACGGTGTGTGTGGGTGTTTGTGTGCGCGTCTGTGTGTACCTGTGTCCGTGAGTATGTGAGAGTGTGTGTGTAGGAATATTTGTGTGTGTGCAGTGCAAAGGTAATGTGACATGAACCCAAGATCCCGGTTGAGGCCGTCCCTATGGGTACGGAAATTCGCTGTCAGCCTCTGCTCTGCCACTTTTCTCTGCTGCCTGTCCCGAAGTCCACCTTGGAGGATGGTCACCTGAAGGTCTGAGGTTGAATGTCCAGGACCACTGAAGTGTTCCCCAACTGGGAGGGAACCCTCCTGTCTGTTGATTGTTGTGCGGTGCACATTCATCTGTTGTCGTAGCCTTTGCTCGGTTTCCCCAATGTACCATGCTCCGGGCATCCTTGTCTGTAAAGTATAAGATAGACAACTTTAGCTGAGTCACATGACTACCTGCCCTGTACAATGTGGGAGGTGTCCCCACGCGGAATAGTGGTATCTATGTCCACAATCTGACACATTGCAAGTATCAGGGCCCGCCGACTGCATTCTTCAAAATAGTGATGATCTGTGCTGGAAACATCCAACTTTCTTCCAAACGAGGAAGAATGTGTATCGAATAAAATCGTACACGGCAATTAATTGGACTTGCATTTCCTTTCACGACAACGGCAGGAATGGGCAGGGATATACAGAGTGAGGTTTACTGACCAGGTCAGAGAGCAATTCCCTCCACCTATGTTCACACACAAGCCGATCGTTCTTACTGCCCGGATATTTGAAGCACCGATCCTTCCCATGGGAGGTGAAGGTGATAACCGCTCCCCCGCAGAAACACAGTGGGGCCAGAGACCTGATCGAGCTGTCCCCCAACGGTGATTGTGTTGTTCAGAACAGATTGGTTTTGCCGTGTGGGACTGAAACTCAGCTCGATCACACACACAGACACGGTGCAACAGCCGCCAGCAGATGTGGAGGGGTTTGGGGTGGATGTAGACCCAGTCTGAGAAAAAAAGACTGGGTCCTAAATTCAGGGGGAATGAGTGTTACAGGGAGAAGACTGAAGAATGGGATTGAGAACGGTCTTAGCCCATGATCGAATGGCAGAGCAGACTATGGGCTGAAAGCTCTAACCGTCATCCTATACCTTCCGGTCTCTGGGCACCTGGTATCTAAGGAATGAGAAACAGAGTTAATTGTTCAGTTCCAAGTTCTCCGGTCATAAATGGGCAAAGTGAGAGATGGGACAGATCTGATACAAATTTAAAAACTGGGGAAATGGTTGGAGAGGAAAATAAAAGAGAAGCTGAGTATAAAGTTGGAGGTCAGAAGATAGTCAATAAAAAGGAACAGTGCACCAATCCAGAGGGAGATGGGCATGCAAAAAGAAATGTCACTAGTCCCCAAGTCTTAACTCTGTTCCTTTCCAAAATGTGAGCAGACCTGCTGAGATTTTCAAGCAATTTCATTTGTTGGTTCCGAAACAGAAGATGGGAGTGATCCTGGACCAATCAGCTCTCCCGTGCTCTGGGGATGTTTGACTGACCCGTTCACCCAGATCACTTCTGTCCCACTGTGAAACCTCACAATCCTGCCCCACCCCCACCCCTGTTACTGACAATAAGCTGTTCATTACGTGAACCCCCATGAGCACACAAGATCATTTTCCGTGTAAATTGTGAAACGTTCAGGGAGAGTTCCCTTCGGTTTCCGTCAGAACGGTCTGAATCACTTCATTTTGGTTCAGGACCATTTGACATTGAGCGGTCACTGTCAGACCCCCCAATAAGTAGCCATTCGTGTTGTGTGTCTCTGAGCACTTTGTTTGGTGCACGTTTGGAGTGGAACCTGATGATTTGAAAGGGACACCATTCATCGTACATTCGGCTGCACTGATAAACTTGTCTCTGGCACTTCCAGGAAAGTGGAGACAGCTTTCACTCACAAACCGAGGTGTGATCAAACACAGTCGGATCGACGTGTCAAAACCAACCCCTGCACTGGGTTGCAATACTGCAAGTGGAGCAGAGAGCTGGATTTCTTTCAAGGAGGGAAAGGGCCCATCGTGAGGCTTGAACCTACGCCCCTGAGATTAAGCATCTCATGCTCTACCGACGAAAGTAGCTGGGCTGGCTCACGATTGATCAGTGTGTCATTTCATACTGAGCATATTTCACCTGGCATTGCAATTTGCAAGGATCCAGTTCATTCCTCCCAATCACAAATGTCATCATTCACATTTTCCATTTCTCAGCTGCTATTCCTTCAGAACATTATTATCTATTCAGCACTTGTCTCTGGATTTAAGACTCAATATAAATATTTTCATATTCTTATCCTCATCTTTATGTCTCTGGAGTGATTCCCAGTCACTCTGGCAGACGGTAAGTCAATTGGGAAATTACCTAAGGAAACCCAACCATTTCTGTTTCGAGTGTAAGGAATCCCATCTGCTGACGAGATAGAGTCCTCACAGTCAACACTTTCCCTATTCTTCCTGCCAACAACTTTTCCCCCTTCTTATTTGCGAGACAGGAGTTTTGTTTATGAAACGTTCCAAGAACAGGAACAATCCTCTGAAGCCGTGTCCAATTTAAAGTGGAATGGTTGTCCCTTTCACACGGGAAGAGCCGTTCCTGGGGAAGGATTTTCCATGTGCTGTGTCCCAGGGCTGAGCAGGAAGCCGCTGATTGAAGCTGCAGTAGCCGCTTTCTGTTGGCAGCGGGGCCTTGGAGAGATTGGGGCCACATCCAGCTGCAGACTCGGGTGAGTTCTCGTGGTTGCAGTGTCTGGACATGGTTGGTCTCAATGCTTGAACTGAAATAATTGAGGCTCGGTGCGAAGTGCGGGCTCGAACCACCAAACTTTCAGACAAACGCGCTGACTATTTGAGACACCGAAACTGGCCGCGCATTTTTCCGAAAGCAGAGTGGTTGAGGAGGTTCCGACAGCAAGGGCTCACACTGTTTTCCAAGTCAGTCTGGATCGGAGGCTTGAGCAGCTGCAAACACAACAACGAAAACGTTCAACATCCACCACCTTGGTAGCGGTGGGATTCGAACCCACGACTTCATTGAGACTGGAGCTTAAATCCAGCGCCTTAGACCACTCGGCCACGCTACCGTACTGAGGGAAACTGTCAAAATTATCATTACTAGTGTTTCAGCATCGCTTCACTTCAGGTACTAACAGATCGCGAAATTAAGGAACGAACGTGGTGTAATTTGGAAAGTATTTGAAAGGGTTTCCAAGGTTTGCACTGTTTGGACAATAGCACGAGGCTGAATTGGCTTCGACAGTTTTCCCTGGAGCTTAAGGGCTGAGGAATGGCCTTACAGAATTTTATCAAGTCATGAGGCAGACGGACAGAGAAAAGAGTCAGGGAGTAATTTTTCACAAGGCACATGAGTTCAACACGAGATAACATTGGTTTATTGTGAGAACAGGAACATTTAAAGGGGACGTGAGAGACACTTGTTTTGAACGCAGACATTTCCGTGTGTTCAGAATGAATTGCCATATTTAGTGGCAGAGACTGGTGCGCTCACAACATTTCAAAGGCATCTGAATGGGTTCGGAGAGATAAGGGACAAATTTTGGCAAATATTGTTTAGATTAATTTCGGTTATCTGTTTAGCTGTGGCAAGTTAGATATCCGGCTCTCTTTCCGTGCTTGGCAACTCTGAGACGCTCCAGAAGCTGACACCAGCTTGAATAGACCATTTGCTAAAGAACGCGTGCTGTTTATTACTCAATTAGAGCGTTTGGCTATTTTTCCTGGAGGGTGGAGTTTGGCCTGAAGAAAAATACCACACAAATTGTGTTAGTCCCTGAGCACTCCAGCGAATCCAAAAACTGACAGCTCTTAGCGTGGAACAGAAGCAAAACAGAAAAGGTGGAACCATTGCCAGACACACGAGCACGCTGACTTTGAGGTAGTGCGATTCGTCTATGTCATGTACTGCTCACACAAATGGCAGTGAGACAATTCCAAACCGGTGCTTCCAAACATACTGGAGCTTTAATGCATTGTCAAGTCCCAGAAAGTGCTCAAGTAACATTCAACAAAACAGAACAACAATGAACCATGAGAAGTAAAGATGACCAATTTCATTCTTGATTAAATTGGGTCAACAATGCGCTGGTACCTCCATCTGATGGAGTGGACCAATCCCCAGCCTCCCTGACCAGGACAGTAATGAAGGAAACCAGAGAGCTATAACAACGCTTCACACCGTGATTGCCCACCGTTTCACCACAGCAACAAAAAACGGCGAGCAGATTCAGTGGAGGATCTGGTTTCACATCAGATATGAAATATCAATCCCCACTCACTTTCAGGGAAAACGGTGACCCACCGTAAATTGTCTGGAATATGAATCCCCAGCGCAGGCTGTTTGGGCCCCGGGTTATCCTGCTGCACAGACTTTCGATTCCAGTCTGTAACAGAGTCCTGGGTACCTGACACACTGTGTACACACCATCCCGATGCACTTGGTTAGATCCCTGCCTGTATCAGTTACTGGGTGGATGAATCAACCCCCAAAAATCGATTAGATTCAAGTCTGTAACTCACTCCTCGGGATCTGTCATTATGTATAACCACGTCTACTCCCGAACCCCACATCAACACCCCCCACTCCCCACCCCAACACCGATTAGATTCAAGTCTGTAACTCACTCCCCGGGATCTGTCATTATGTATAACAACGTCTACTCCCGAACCCCACATCAACACCCCCCACTCCCCACCCCAACACCGATTAGATTCAAGTCTGTAACTCACTCCCCGGGATCTGTCATTTTGTATAACCACGTCTACTCCCGAACCCCACATCAACACCCCCCACTCCCCACCCCAACACCGATTAGATTCAAGTCTGTAACTCACTCCCCGGTTTCTGTCATTATGTATAACAACGTCTACCCCCGAACCCCACATCACCACCCCCCCACTCCCCACCCAAACACCGATTAGATTCAAGTCTGTAACTCACTGCCCGGTATCTGTCATTATGTATAACAACGTCTACTCCCGAACCCCACATCAACACCCCCCACTCCCCACCCCAACACCGATTAGATTCAAGTCTGTAACTCACTCCCCGGTTTCTGTCATTATGTATAACAACGTCTACCCCCGAACCCCACATCACCACCCCCCCACTCCCCACCCAAACACCGATTAGATTCAAGTCTGTAACTCACTGCCCGGTATCTGTCATTATGTATAACAACGCCTACTCCCGAACCCCACATCACCACCCCCCACTTCCCACCCCAAAACCGATTAGATTCTTGTCTGTAACTCTCTTCTGAACTCCATGTTATTCCATATATAAATCGCCCAGAATTCAATAGATTCCTGTCTGTACTCCATCCCCGGTACCTGTTACTCTCTGTGTAAATCGCCACGGAACCCTCAATTAGGTTCCATGCTGTAACTCACTTCCGGGCATCTGTTATTTGATACATAAACCTCCTGAACCCATACTGAGTGGAAGGGTGAGTGAGAACGAGTGAGAGAACGTAAGTGTGCATGTGTGTGTGTGTGTGTGAAAACATGTGTGTATAAGAGCGTGTGAGTGTATGAGCCTGTATGTGTGTGTTACTGTTTGTTAACGTATCTGTTAGTGCGCGTGTAGGTGTCAGCTCATGTGTGAGATTGTGTCTGTATGTGAGAGAGAGTTAGGTGTTCCATCATAAAATCATTGACACTCAAACCTTTTACTCAGATGGACACACGCACACACAAACACACACACAAGTAGGCATATTTGATGGAAATGTAGAAATAGAAAATAGATGTAGAGAGTTATATCTGGGAGTCACACGAGCAGCAAGAATATCCTGAGACAGAGCCTCAGCTAATAAACCTACCATCTGCCCAGTCCTCTGTGTCGGGTTGGGGGGGGGTGGGGGGTAGGGGATTCAGAAATTGTTACATGTTAGTGTGGGAGCAATGTTCAATAGTCACAAAATGTACTGATGTTGCTCGACTCTTTTGTTTTTCCCTCTTTGTAAAGTCCATGCCAATGCTGTGCTAACATGCATTGTCTGCCGGGAACATACTGGTGTAGATTGTGTATGAGAGAGAGAGTGAGATTGTCTATGAGAGAGTTGGCAAGATTGAGTATGCGAAAGAGTGCCATTGTGTTTGACAAAGAGACAGTGAGACTGTGCATGTGAGAGAAAAATAGTTTGTATATGAGAGGGAAACATGGTGAGAACTGGTCGACAGTCTCCACCCCGTGCGGGCCAACAAGAATCGTTCATTTATTTATATCGAGTTACCTGACGGCATTCTGGGAGCTACTAATGGAAGATAAATGCCAGCAGAACATAGTCAGGGATGTTCAGCTCTTAAGATGCCATTTCGAGAGACAATGGAAGAAACAATAAAAATAAACAAAGACACTTACAGCCATTCTTGGAGACAGAGGATGTCAAACCATGACAGAGTGTTGGTTCAGGACAATAGAGACGAACCAGATCAGTGGATTAACTTTGATTCAGATCCAAAGAAAAGGGTCACACCAGCTAAAAAGAAATGTGACGCATTCACAAATATAAGAGAACAGTTCTAGAAGTTGAATTGTGTAACTTACTGGGAAAAACTCACTGTTCTTCACTTGATAACCAAATTTCAGAGACTGCAGGTCGAAAAACTCAGAAGCACGGTGGTTAGAGCAAACTTTAAAAGTTGGGGAAATACCCAGGAATCAGAGTGACGTTACTGAACAACTGCCAGTGTGTGATCACGAAACCGTCATTAACACAGAGCACTTGCGTCTATGTAAACAGATGATCACCACAAAAGCATGAGCCTCTGTTGAGAGATTTAAAAGGAGATTTATTTGAATAATCCAAATATTGAGGAATATTAGATGTAAGATCAGATTGGTGAAACTGAAGTTGTTCTGCACAGAGCAAATGAGATTTTGGTGTGATTAGTTCAAGGTGTCTAGAAATATGGCAGGTTTAGAAAGTTAAATAGAAGCTGTTCCCATTACCTGATAGTAAAAGAATTGAGTAAAAGAATATTAAGGTGAGACAGGAGACACTGCAGACTTGCCCGGGGGTATGTTGTGGTAACAGCACAGACGCCACCAGCTGAATACACTCTTTCCCTGCTGTCCACATTCATTCATTTTACACCAACAGGAAATACATTATTTTTCTCAGATATCTGTTGTGTTATTGCGTGATTTTTCTGTGCATTTAGAATTCTATTTTGAATTCGAAAGGGTCATAATGTTTTGAGGGAAGAAATGTCTCCTTACCTGAGTTCGAAGTGACAGACATGTTATCAGGAGAATGTGAGCCCAGTCCCACTCACCCACCATCCAGGGAGCCGAAAGCCTCTCAGCAGCCCCACTCTCAAACTGTCTCCGAGTGCCAGACTTTTTCAAATGGCAGAAATGGACATTCAGGGATATGGACAGAGAGAGAGAGTCACAGACAGTGAAAGAGGGTGAGGTGGATGCACACAGAAAAAGAGAAAAATAGAGACACGTATTGTGGTCGACACTGAAAGAACAAATTCTCCATTTGACGTTCCTGCTGACTGACAAAAAGGAAAACAAAAAAGTGACCATTTGAGCCCAGGTCAGGGCAACGGAAGCAGCATTACAGCTGATAAAGTCATTTTCAATTTGTAATGTTGACGGTTGCAAGGCAATGAGAGATTTTGATAAATGTTGCGATCCGACAGATAAAAGTGATCATTGTCCTGGCATTATACTCAAAAAGCGTATAACTAATCTGGGTCTGCCGATCTTAAATATGAACTCTGTTTCTCTCCACAGATGTTGCCAGTCTTGCTGAGTTTCTCGATCCATTCTCGGTTATGGCTCAGATTTCCAGCAACTGCAGGTCTTTGTTTTATGTTAATCTTAATAACGTTTCGGACAAAACCAATGACCTGCCAGCATCGGAAAATAAATCCGAAGTGCTGGTACGCTGATATGTTTGCAGAACAAAACAACTCTTCCATGAGTGTGAATAGAATCCGGGCCGCGGTGGTGGGAGTGCTGAATCCCAACAAGTAAATAGCAAGAGAATGCAGTAGACACTGTCGTATCTGGTCTCAATAAAACATCTTTTGAGCTTTAGTTTGCGGCTTGCAGATTATTTTCTACTTGTCTTCGAATGGGAAAAGGCCTTTCTCCCATTGTGTGTTGCGGCTTATCAGAGAGCCATCTATTCTAGTCCCAGTTTCCAGCTTTGGCCCAAAGTCTTGTGTGTTCGGATGTTTCCGGTGCAAATGTCCATGAGGTTGTCCTGTGATCGTAACTGACCCAACAATCGGACAGAGGTTTGACATCGTCACAACGTACTGTAACCCCCTTGAGAAACACATCCTCATTTTCACTCACAGAGGGAGACACTCAGGCAGATCCCCCGAGAATGACAGAGGGCTCGGGACTTTACCTTCTCCATGTGCTGCACTAACACTCTTCGCCTTCACCCATAAGTTCCTCTGAAAATAGGTAGCTTTTGGTGAAAAACCTGCCAATCCTACAGACAATGAGAGCCGTTGTGGTGAGCTGGAATTGAAAATGGACAATAAAACAAATGCAACTTTTAAATTCAAAACGACAAGGAAGTCATCCCGATAGCACCTGACAGGGGACCATCAGCATGAACTACGTGTAAAGAGGGGGGACCATGATAATGTCAGGGAGGACTCGAACCTATCAATATGTAACGTAATAAAATTTCACGGAATCAGAATTAACAAGGTGAACAGACAGCCAAGATAATCACCGTCACTGCTTCATTTCGAAGATCCAACTTGGTGAAGCTGTGCCTTTCACTGGCAAAGGAGGTACATTTGTCCTCATGTGTCTGCTTCAGGTTCGCCTCCTTCTCTGCTGTGTGTTTGAATCGTTTTATACACAGTCATGACGCGATTCCATGATTTACTCTGGTGAAAAGAGTCATGGTCTCTTCCAGTCAAGACCCTGGACAAACTCAGCGAGAGATCTCTGGTCATTTCTAGCCCCGGATGTAGAATCAGACGAGATGAGGGACACCTTTTATTAGCGCCTGCCCTTCACTGCAAACAAGCGCCTCAAAACGAGCCGTTGTTAACATCAGCCTGTTTGGTACCTTCCTGCAGTGCATTTGCTGAACAGCATCAGATTATCACAGCTTGCTTTTTTCCCTTTGAAACCCAAGGCGATAATATGAAATGTTTGGAAAGTTGGAGGGAGAAATATTGCTGTCAAAGGTGGTGATGATGTGAAGAACAGGAACGAGAGTGTGTACAAGTCAGGCTGCAAGGTGTATTGTCAGCATCACTGGGAAGGAGTCCGAGTTTGTACCACCCAGAGATGGATACAATTCCCAGTCTCGAAAGGAAGACTTATTTCATTTCATCCGAATGAAAACACGTTCCTCGTTAGACACAGAACACACACCTAGATCCTGCCAGAATCCAACCAGTGATTGTTGTATTTTATTTAGAAGGACAATGGCAGCACATACACGGGGAAACTACCACGGCAATTCCCCCTCCAATCAACCCACCTTTCTGAGTTGCACTTATCTCGGTGTTCCTTCAGTGTCGCTGGTTCTCAATCCAGGAATTCCATCTCTAGCGGTTTCATGTCTGTTCCTCCATGCGAAGGAGCTGAAGAGTTAATAAAAGATACTCACCCGCTCCATCTCTGGGGTAATTAGGGATGGGCAGTGAATCTTATCAGATTGACAGGCAACTGTCTCCCAGTTTCTAATAATTGCATGTTCTAATTCGATACCTGCAATCGGTCGGGAATAAGTTGAGAAGTGGCGCAGACTACAGAAATAAAAGTCAAAGGCACTGCTGACCGGGGGACATGAGGCAGGATTTGAGTGTGGAGCTGGTGGTACCAGGTTCAGTGTCGGTCCTATTCGGTCAGCCTTTACTGCCCACTGTTTGCAGTGACCCACACACCACTGCTGGTCAATTCTCCACAATGAGCCTGTTCCTCTTGGTTTGAGGATCCCTCTGTGTGTATTAACGCGGTTAATGGGCCCCGAGAGGATGAAAACATCCTCTTTACTCTGTCAGTATAAACAGCTGAACAAATCAGTTGGAAGTCAGTGCAAGAGGAGATTGTCTTTTTCTGTGTCTTTTCAGTGGAGGATACTCAGCCGTGAAATTTTAGATTTTGTAAAAGTGGAATTTGATTATAATTCATACGAAGTAACGTTGAAACAGAAAACACATTTTCGATTTTCTGTGATCAAGTGGAGAAGGAAATGTACATATGAACGAGAAACTCGCTTTTAGCATGGCGCCGTGGATTAGTTGGTTAAAGCACCTCCCATCACAGTGGTGTCTGCTCATTGTATTGAAAGCTCGTTATTTCTCACAAGTGTAGTTTTGCTGATCGAGCAACTCAATGTTCCGCTTGAGTTCCTGTCTGTTCTGATTTGGCGTTCCCGCTACTTTTTCCTGGTTTAGTTCCAGTGGTGTATGTTGTACTTTCTAAACGCTGTTTTAACCTGGAGATTCTTCCCGTTGTTCCACTAGCACTTCTGCTTCTCCTCCTCTTATTCCCAGTTTGGTGGAAGGAAAGAGTTAAGGCAGGAGAAACTGCAGGGTTACTGGGAAATATTGTGTTCATGGCACATACACCACGAGCTGTTCACCCTCATTCTCTGCTGTCACCATTCATTCCTTGTATGCCAACAGTAAATACATGCATGTTATCCTGTAGCTGTCATGTATTTAATTAAACGTCGAAAGTGTCATAATATTTTGAGGAAGAAATGTCTCCTTGCCTCAGGCCGAAGTGACAGATGGATTATCTGCAGAATGTGAGCCTTCTTGGCCCGACTCCAGCCAGAAATCCTCTCAGCAGCTCCACTCTGAAACAGTCTCTGAATGTCAGGCTTTTCAAAGATCAGAAATGGGAAGTGAGGGATATGGACAGACATGACACCGACAGAGAGTCGGAGAATGTAAAAGAGACTCAGGAGGATACACAGAGACAAACAGAGAAAAACACAGACAGATATTGAGGTGGACACTGAAAGTAACAATTCTCCATTCGACACGGCTGCGAACTGACAGAAAGGAAAAGAGAAAGGTACCCATTTAAACACAGCCTTCCACCAGCTCAGGGAAATGGAAGGAGCAATACAGCTGATGAAGTCCTTTTAAATTTGTAACTTCGACGGTTGTTTCTCGAGAGAGATTTTGATAAATTTCCTGATTCGACAGGTAAAACTTACAGTTTTCCCAACACTATAATTAAAAAATGTGTAACTAATCTGAGTCTCTCCATCTAAAAAAAATTCTGTTTCTCCCCACAGATGTTGCCAGGCGTACTCAGTTTCTCTAGCAATTCTCATTTTTAGTTCAGATTTCCAAAACCTGCACGTTTTTTTTTCCGTCAACCTGAATATCATTTGGCCCAAAACAAACCACCTGCCAGTATCGGAAAAGTGGTCAGAAATACTGGTACCACGATATATTTGCATAACAAAATACTAATTCCCTGACCGAGAATAGACAAAATGCTGCGGTGGTTAGAGCTCCAAATCCTAACTATGAGATTACACGGGGCGAAGGCAGTCACTCTTGTAATCATGCTCAATGAAATGGCTTTTGTCTTCTCATTTCTGATTAGTTTCACTGCAGCTTGGTTTTGACTGGAACAGTCCATTCGGCCAATGGTACAGTGCGGTTCAAAGACATTCATCTATTCTATTCTCAATTTCCAGTTTTCGAACATACCCTTATGTGTTCTGATGGTTCCAGAAAAATGGCAATGAGATTCTTGCTTTGATCTTAAATGATACAAAAATGGGCCTGAAGTTTGACATTGTCTCACTGTGTTATAACCCCCATGAGGGACCAACCTCGTTTTCTCCCACAGAGGGAGAGAGACACAGACACATGTCCCGAGAGTGACAGAGGTCTCAGGATTAGACCAGCTCCTTGTGCTTCACTTCCGCTCTCCGCTCCCACACACAAGTTGATGCAGCTTTTGGTGCACCTCAAGCCAGTTCTACAGACAATGAGAGGCGTTGCTGTGTGCTGGAATTTAAAGTGGACGAAAGACACAAATGTAAATTTGAAAACCCACCACCTTCCGTTCCTGACAGACAACAGGTAACGGGAATGAACTAACGCACTGCATCCTCGTGATGTTAAATTCGAACCTACAATCCCCTAACCCGACGTCAGACACGTTACCCATTACGTCACTAGCCCAAAGACCAGGAATGGCTGCCACAGTTTGTCTCCATGTAATGTAAACATCCACATCGTGGAAACAGCATTCACAAGGTGAAACATCAGCAAACATAATCACCGTCACTGCTTACCTTGGAAGGCCCCAATATGTGAAACATTACGTTTCATTGTACTTTCGGTATTTGGAGACTTTTACAGTCCAGATCCTGAACAAATTCAGCGAGAAACCTCTGGTCATTTCGAGCCCAGCATCTGGAATGAGAAGAGTTGAACGACGCCTTTGTTGCTGTCGACTTATCAGCGCAGCTCAAACCGAGCTCCTGTCAGCACCAGCCTTTACTTACCTTCCTGCAGTATATCTGCTGAACAACATCAGATTAGTACAGCTTTGCCTTCTTCACATTGAAACCCAGGGCGATCATATGAAGTGTTTGGAAACTTGGAGAGAGAGTTACTGCTAATGCAGACGATGATGACGTGAAGATCAGGCAGAAGAGTTGTGCAGGTCAGATCCCAAAGGCCTCCTGTCAGTATCAATGGAGATCCCTGCTCAGGAGTCTGAGTTTGTATAGCCCAGACCTGGATTTAATTCCCAGTCAGGAAATCAAGATATAATTCTCTTCTTGTGAATTATCTAAATGAAAACTAACTCCTGGTTACACATAGAACACAAACACGAATCCTGCCAGAACAACCCCAGTGATTGTTTGCATCTATCTAGAAGGACAATAGCAGCAGATAAACGTGAAAACAATCACCATAAATTCTTCTCCAAGTATCTCGCCTTTCCAAGTTGAAAATATCTCGCTGGTCCCTCAGTGTCACTGAGTCTAAATCCTTCCCTCATTGCATCATGGCTGGACCTCCGTACTGAGGATAATCCAGGGTTAGATTTGATTAGATTATTTACAGTGTGGAAACAGGCCCTTCGGCCCAACAAGTCCACATCGACACTCCCAAGAGAAACCCTGCAGAGTAACTCACCATCTCTATCTCTGGGGTAATTAGGGATGGGCGGTGCGTGCTATCCCATTGAGTGATGACTGTATCCCAGTGATACGTCTCTAAAAGCTGCAGTTTCTAAGGAAACACCTGCAAATGTATGGGAATAAGTTGAGAGGTGGAACGAGGGAGGGGAAAAAGTGAAATTCAATGATGACTGGGAGGCATGAGAAAGCAAGTGAGTGAGGAGCTGGTGGTGTAAGGCTCAGTATCGGTGTCAGTATTTACTGCCCACTGTTCACACTGACTCACACATCACTCCTTGGGAATTCTCCGCAATGAGCCCATTCCTCTTGGAGTGAGATTCTCTCTGGGTATATTAATGCGGTTGATGGGCCCCGAGAGGATGGCTGCATCCTCATTTTCCTGTCAGTTTAAACAGGCGAAGGCAAGAGTTTTAAACAGAAGTAATAAGAGATTGTCTCTTACTGTGCATTTAAAATAGAGAATATCCAGCTGTGAACTCTTCTGCAAAAGCGGAGGTTGACTTAAATTTTCACCGAGCAACTGTGAAACAGAAAAAAATATGCCCGAGTTACTGTGATTGAATAGTTCAGTAAATGCACATATGGATTTGAAAATCTGAGTTTGGGCATGCTGTGGCTTAGTTTGTTGAAGTTGCTGTCAATAAACCGGCGATTATGGGATCAAATCCCTACCCCACTATCTGCATAGGTCTTTCATAAAAACCCGATGACCCGACTTCACCCGTGGCTCTGGTTACGGTGGGACTCAAACCAATGACTGGACTGAGACTACAGTTTAAGTACAGCGCCTTCGACCACCCTTCCACGCTGCCTCACAAAACCCCACAACCACGTTTTTCATGACTAGTGTTTCAGAATCTCCTCATTTCAGGGACTTTAGCTCATGGACATTCAATGACGGATTTGGCGTAAGTTCAATCATATTCCTGAGGATGTTGAAAGTTTTGCAGGGTTTGGTCTGTAGTGTGAAGCTGAATAAGCTGCGATAACTTTCCGTGGAGCTTCAGGGCTGAGGGATGCCCTTACAGAAATTTATATAATTATGAGGGAGACGGATAGAGTAAATAGTCAATAGTTTATTCACAAGGCAGGGAAATTCAAAACTAAAGAGCACAGGTTTAAGGTGAGAGTGGTAAAATTTAATAGGGATCTGAGGGACACTTGTTTTACACACAGGAAGTTTTGGGATGAATTGCCAGATTTAGTGGTGGAGTTCAGTACACACAACATTTCAAAGGCATCTGGATCGGGTGAAGAGGGATAAAGGGCAGTTTGGCAAATAGGGGGAGATGAATTATGAATATCAGGTCAGCAGGGACGAGTTGGATCAGAGGGTCTGTTTACCTGCTCAGTGGCGAACAGTAGTTAGAATATGTTATTGATAGGAATGCAGGGCACTCTTCACTCGGTCAGCGCGTTGGGCTAGTTTTCTGGAAGGTGGTTGGTTCCAAACCAGTAACAGGTCAAGGTTTTCCGGACGATGGCTGCCAGTGACTATTCCTCTAGACCCATTCCCAAGTTCTCAGCGAAATATTTTGGCTGCGGAAAATACATCAAAAATCCTGTGACTCCATCAGCTCTCCAGCGAATCTAAAAACTGACAACTGTTAACGTGGAACAGAAGCAGAACTGGCAAGGAGAAGATATACTGAGACACACCGAAGCATGAATGCTGTCTGTGAAGCACTGCGAGATGTCTGGATCATGAACTGCTCAAACAAATGGCAAGGAGGCAATTCCAAACGGGAATTTCAACGGACTGGCGCCTGAGTGAGTGCACCACCACTTTCTGGAAAGTAATTAAGTAAAGTAAAACCGAACAGACTAACATTGACCCATGAAAAGTGAAGATTAACAATTACAATCTCGATGAGATTGGGTTAACAATGGGCTGGTGTATCTATCGGATCGAGAGGGCCAATCACGAGCCTTCCTCATTAGGACAGGAATGAAGGGAATGAGAGAAATGTAACCAAGTATCACATCGTGAGTGCCCTCCTTTTCGTCACAAAAAAGCGGTGAGGGGATTCAATGCAAAATCTGATTTCACAACAGCCGGGAAATAACTATCGCCATTCACTTCCAGAGAAAACGGGGAACAACGCAAATTGTCTGGAATATGAAAATCTGGCGCAGCCAGTTTGGGTCCTGGATTAGGCTGGGGGTCCTTCGAGCTGGAGGTGAATGTGATACCCACAGCAGTAGGGGAACACAGTGTGGACACTGACAGGTTGGCTGCTTTATGATATGCCACGTCACAGCGTGGTTTAGAAGAAATGACTACGGTTTATTGTGTTCAACATCAACACAGCTCATCCTGCCAAAGGTTACCAGCCTAATCCGTTAGCACAAGTGGCAGCGCAAGGATCCAACCCAAGTCTGCTTGAGAAGTGGAACCTGAAAGCAGTGTCTCATATTGCTCAGCCACGCTAGCACACAGGCAACAACCAGAAAGCCAAGAACTGATGACATCCTGCAGCATATTCACAGCAACTGCACCAGTTCTGCAGGATACTCTGAGGAAAGGAATTCCTCCATCTGAAAATAAAAACTGATTTAGCACTGAAATCTGAGAATGGTAAAACAGGTAGCGAGGTTATTCAAAACGCGGGACCAGTAAGAGTTGTAACTTTCCTTGTCTTGGTCCTTAACCGTACATTGTCCAGCAGAGGCCTGAGAAACTGCCAGCTGAGTTACAAACCTGTGTGGGAAGCGAGGAGATGCGGTTCACTTATTGTTAGTAAATCAAACAGTTCTTACTTAGAGACGTACAAAAATCAGTTTCTGCACATGTTCAGGGAAGGTCAAAGGCGATCTGAGACGTCAAATAGGTGCTCACTGTACATGATTGGTCTTTGTTCTAGGTATGGAAAGCTCTCCCACTTTAGTCACATTCACGTCTCTTGTCGATGACTGAATCAGACACAAGGTGTTTCACCAGGGCTGCAGCTGACTTGCATTTGTCTCCCTCCCTGTTCATACTTTCCTGCAACTCTGTGGTATGAGGAAAACTAAATGGATACAATGTCATTCGGCAGCTTGTCCGTCATTTCCTCAATTTCAGTTACAACATGGCTTCAGGTTCAGACCACACGGTAATATTAGTGACTGTATGAGAGCTTGAGTCAAGGAGTTCATCTGAGGATGTGAATCTTTTCATTCCTGTTGTTGACTGAATGAGCGGTAACCATACCTTCTCCTTGGAAACTCCAATATGTGAACTGCTCCAAACCATGACTGAGGTTTTCTGGTTTGGGTTCACGCAGGTTTAGAAATGCTCGGGTCTAAATGAGGCGTTTCCGAGCCTACTTTGGGATACATTAGACAGAGATGACATCAGGTAACCAGTGTTCGCTGTGAGCCGAGCAAATGAGAGCTTTCCTTGTCACTGAACCAGGCTGCCTTCACATGGAAAGCAAAAGTGATAGTTTTGGTGCAGAAAGGATCAGTGCAGGTAACTGTACCCTTAAAATGGACGGCGGGAGAAGATCTACAATCGACGTATATCGCCGACCCGGGAGGAGAGAAACTTAGTTGAGAGTGTGGTGCTGGAAAAGCACATCCGGTCAGGCAGCATCCGAGCAGCAGGAGAACTGCCGTTTGTTTTCGGAGCGTTTCATCATCTCCAGTCCTCACTTTATCCGAGCAGAGAAACTGAATAAAGTTTGACCCAGCAATTAATTGGAATGGTATTCCTTTTCACCATGGCAGCAGATATGGGCTAGCTTATTCAAAGGCAGGTTTGCTGATGAGAACAACCAGCAGGAACGCTCCATTCCCACCAATCCACCTGTCCCAAGGGAACAAAGTTGCTCCTGCCTGGCTTGAACGAGAGATGTTCCGGGTGTGACCCAAATGGAGCAACGAGGTCACTACCGAGTCACCGAGCCACTGCTCTTCATCCAACACTGACATTTCCGTTCCGTTTAGACCAGTGTTGGCCAGGATTTTTAGCATGATTGAAAACAATAAAGGATATCACGGGAAAATGCTCAGGAAATACTGACAAACAGGTTGCCAGGTTTGCCGAGTTTGGAATGTACAGCAAGGCTGAATAGGCGCGGGCAATTTTCCCTGTAGCACCGAGACAGAGGAATGTTCATAAATGCGCTCTTAAACAGGATGGCCAGCAGGGCTGGAGATATCGCCACATATTCACGACGACAGCACAGTGAAATTTGAAAAGAAATTCCCGCAGCAGTTATTTGGAATTATACTTCTTTTCACCACTAGAGTAGTGATGGGCGAGTAAATACAAAACAAGATTTGCTGATGAGACTGCAATAAAGCCCCATCGACCACCATCTGGAAAACTGTCGCCCTTTAAGAGGGAACAACAATATTTCTGCTCAGCTCTGGACTAGGCCACTTTCTGCACAAACTGATGCTTCTCCTCTCCAGAAAGTATCAGGGCCCGCCGACTGCATTCTTCAAAACAGTGATGGTCTGTGCTGGAAACATCCACCTATATTCCAAAGGAGGAAGAATGTGTATCGAATAAAATCGTACACGGCAATTAATTAGACTTGCATTCCCTTTCACGACAACGGCAGGAATGGGCAGCGACATACAGAGTAAGGTTTACTGACCAGGTCAGAGAGCAATTCTCTCCACCTATGTTCACACACAAGCCGATCGTTCTTACTGCCCGGATATTTGAAGCACCGATCCTTCCCATGGGAGGTGAAGGTGATAACTGCTCACCCGCAGAAACACAGTGGGGCCAGAGACCTGATCGAGCTGTCCCCCAACGGTGATTATGTTGTTCAGAACAGATTGGGTTTGCCGTGCATGACTGAAACTCAGCTCAATCACACACAGAGACACGGTGTAACAGACACCAGCAGATGGGGAGGGGTTTGGGGCGGATGTAGACCCAGTCTGGGAAAAAAGACTGGGTCCTAAATTCAGGGGGAATGAGTGTTACAGGGAGGAGACTGGAGAATGGGATTGAGAACGGTATTAGCCATGATCGAATGGCAGAGCAGACTATGGGCTGAAAGCTCTAACCGTCATCCTATACCTTCCGGTCTCTGGGCACCTGGTATCTAAGGAATGAGAAACAGAGTTAATTGTTCAGTTCCAAGTTCTCCGGTCATAAATGGGCAAAGTGAGAGATGGGACAGATCTGATACAAATTTAAAAACTGGGGAAATGGTTTGAGAGGAAAATAAAAGAGAAGCTGAGTATAAATTTGGAAGTCAGAAGATAATCAATAAAAAGGAAGAGTGCACCAATCCAGAGGGAGATGGACATGCAAAAAGAAATGTCACTAGTCCCGAAGTCTTGACTGTCTTCCTTTCCAAAATGCGAGCAGACCTGCTGAGATTTTCCAGCAATTTCATGTGTTCCTTCCGAAACAGAAGATGGGAGTGATCCTGGACCAATCAGCTCTCCCGTGCTCTGGTGGTGTGTGACTGACCCGTTCACCCAGATCACTTCTGTCCCACTGTGAAACCTCACAATCCTGCCCCACCCCCACCCCTGTTACTGACAATAAACTGTTCATTACCTGAACCCCCATGAGCACACAAGATCATTTTCCGTGTAAATTGTGAAACGTTCAGGGAGAGTTCCCTTCGGTTTCCGTCAGAACGGTCTGAATCACTTCATTTTGGTTCAGGACCATTTGACATTGAGCGGTCACTGTCAAACCCCGCCCCAACAAGTAGCCATTCGTGTTGTGTGTCTCTGAGCACTTTGTTTGGTGCACGTTTGGAGTGGAACCTGACATTTTGAAAGGGACACCATTCATCGTGTATTCGGCTGCACTGATAAACCTTTCTCTGGCACTTCCAGGAAAGTGGAGGCAGCTTTCACTCACAAACCGAGGTGTGATCGAACACAGTCGGATCGACGTGTCAAAACCAACCACTGCACTGGGTTGCAATACTGCAAGTGGGGCAGAGAGCTGGGTTTCTTTAAAGGAGGGAAAGGGCCCATCGTGAGGCTTGAACCTACGGCCCTGAGATTAAGCATCTCATGCTCTACCGTCTAGCTGGGCCTGGCTCACGATTGATAAGTGTGTCATTTCATCCTGAGCATATTTCACCTGGCATTGCAATTTGCAAGGATCCAGTTCATTCCTCTCAATCACAAATGTCATCATTCACACTTTCCATTTCTCAGCTATTATTCCTTCAGAACATTATTATCTATTTAGCACTTGTCTCTGGATTTAAGACTCAATATAAATATTTTCATATTTTTATCCCCATCTTTATGTGGCCGGAGTGATTCCCAGTCACTCTGGCAGACGGTAAATCAATTGGGAAATTACCTAAGGAAACCCAATCATTTCTGTTTCGAGTGTAAGGAATCCCATCTGCTGACGAGACAGAATCCTCACAGTCAACACTTTCTCTATTCTTCCTGCCAACAACTTTTCCCACTTCTTATTTGCGAGACAGGAGTTTTGTTTATGAAACGTTCCAAGAACAGGAACAATCCTCTGAAGCCGTGTCCAATTTAAAGTGGAATGGTTGTCCCTTTCACACGGGAAGAGCCGTTCCTGGGGAAGGATTTTCCATGTGCTGTGTCCCAGGGCTGCGCAGGAAGCCGCAGTAGCCGCTTTCTGTTGGCAGCGGGGCCTTGGAGAGATTGAGGTCACATCCAGCTGCAGACTCGGGTGAGTTCTCGTGGTTGCAGTGTAGGGACATGGTTGGTCTCAATGCTTGAACTGAAATAATTGAGGGTCGGTGCTAAGGGCGGGCTCGAACCACCAAACTTTCAGACAAATGACTATTTGAGACACAGAAGCTGGCACCAAAATGGGCCCCGCATATATCCAAAGGCAGAGTGGTTGAGGAGGCTCACACTGTTTTCAGAGTCAGTCTGCACCAGAGGCCTGGGCAGCTGTGAACGCAACCAAATAGAACCTGCGATGTACAACTGCCTGCAGTGGAACAGCCGCGAGCCTGGTAGCGGTGGGATTCCAACCTACTTCGCGAAAGGGACTGGAGATTAATTCCAGCGGCATAGACCACTCGGCCACGCTACCTTACAGAAAGCGTTTACCAAAATTGTCGTTACTAGTGTTACAGTGTTGCTTCACTTCAGTCACTAACAGATCGCGCATTCAGTAACGAAAGTGGTGCCATTCCGAAGGTATTTGAAAGGGTTTCCAAGGTTTGCACTGTTTGGACAATAGCACGAAGCTGAATTGGCTTCGACAGTTTTCCCTGAAGCTTCAGGGCTGAGGAATGGCCTGACAGAATTTTATAAAGTCATGAGGCAGACGGACAGAGAAAAGAGTCAGGGAGTAATTTTTCACAAGGCACACGAGTTCAAAGCGAGATAACATTGGTTTAATGTGAGAACAGGAACACTTAAAGGGGATGTGACGAACACAGACATTTCCGTGTGTACAGAATGAATTGCCATATTTAGTGGCAGAGACTGGTGCGCTCACAACATTTCAAAGGCATCTGAAAGGGTTCGGAGAGATAAGGGACAAATTTTGGCAAATATTGTTTAGATTAATTTCGGTTATCTGTTTAGCAGTGGCAAGTTAAACAGCAGGGTCTGTTTCTGCGCTTGGCAACTCTGAGACGCTCTAGAAGCTGACACCAGCTTGAATATACCAGTTGATAAATAAACGTGTGCTGTTTGTTACTCAGCGCGTTTGGCTATTTTTCCTGGAGGGTGGAGTTAGGCCTGAAGAAAAATACCACACCAGTTGTGTTACCCCCTCAGCACTCCAGCGAATCCAAAAACTGACAGAAGCTAAACAGAAAAGGCGGAACCATTGCCAGACACACTGCCATGCTGTCTTTTATTTAGTGCGAGTCGTCTATGTCATGTACTGGTCACACAAATGGCAGCGAGACAATTCCAATCCGTGCTTCCAAACATATTGCAGCTTTAATGCATTGTCAAGTCCCAGAAAGTGCTCAAGTAACATCCAACAAAACAGAACAACAATGAACCATGAGAAGTGAAGATGACCAAATCCATTCTTGATTAAATTGGGTCAACAATGCGCTGGTCCCTCCATCTGATGGAGAGGACCAATCCCCAGCCTCCCTGACCAGGACAGTAATGAAGGAAACCAGAGAGCTATAACAACGTTTCACACCGTGAAAACCCACCGTTTCACCCTGAGGATAAAGTATTTGCTTTGCCATTGAAAGGCCCTGTTACACAAAGTGGATTATCTTGGCTGGTTGATCACCTTATGAATGTTGTTTCCCAGATCTCCATGTTTACATCACATATGGAAAGGTGTCCAGCGTGTGTGTGTGTGCATCCGGCTAGTGAAGCAATAGATCAAACATCTGACTTTCAATCAGACGATTGTTGGTTTACATCCTACATGGCTCGTGTGTAAAGTGTTAGTTCAGCCAATTGCAAGTTGTCACTTGCTATTTTCTTAGGTTCTTTCGAGCTGCAGGGATTGGATCAGTGTGTATTCAAATGGAATGTTGCTTTTGGGTCCATTGCAGCTCAATGTCAGACAGGTGTATGGCTGGTCCTGTTTTGTCAGGTTCTGAGGATCTGAATGGTTTGGATCAGTGTGGTTTCGAATTTAAAACTTGCAGTTCGGTCTATTGTCCATTTTAAATTCCAGCTCAGATCAACATCTCTCATTGCCTGTCAAACTGGCGAGTGTTCCACCTAAAGCTGCCTTTGTCAGAGAAGCTGTTGTATGGAGCAGAGAGCGGAAGTGAAGCACAAGGAGCTGATATGATCCTGAGACATCTGTTCCTCCCAGGATATGTTTCTGTGTGTCTCCCTCTTTGGGTGAAAATGAGGTTCAGTGCCTCAAGGTGGTTACAACACAGTGTGACCATGTCAAACCTCAGTCCCATTGTCGTGTCGTTTAAATTCACAGTGAGAATCGCATTGATATTTGCTCTGGAAACATCAGTTTTGAGCCAAAACTAGAAACTGGGACTGGAATACATGGATGCCTGATGAGCTGCAATGTACGATGGGCCGAACGGTCTCTTCGCACTCTGTGAAAGCTCGAAGGCAAGGAGAAACTAATCTGCAGCAAGACTGATCAGAAATGAAAAGGCAAAAGTGTTTTCATTCTGAATAAATGCAAGGGCGCATTCTGACTTCCCTTGTCGTCTCGTAGCCAGCATTTGGCGCTCTCGCCTCCGTGACACGGGTTCGATTCCCTGTCAAGGAATGCGTGCTTTGTTCTGCACACACATCGTGGTAAGAATATTTCTGACCACTTTACCAAAGCTGGCAGGACATCGGTTTTGTGCCAACCGTTTTAAAGTTGAACAGAAAACCTAGAGATGCAGATGTTGGAAATCTGAACCAAAAACAAGAATTGACGTGCAAACTGAATAGTCCTGACAACATCTGTGGGGAGAAACAGAGACAATGATTCACAACGATAGAACCAGGTTAGGTCTTCATTTCTAGACTACAATGCCGGGATAATGGTCAGTTTTATCGGTCGAATGAGGATAGTTATCAAAATCCATTTTTTTTGGTGCCAGTTAGCAGCCATGTCGACCCGAGATCTGATTCTTTCAGTGTCTACCTCAAGATGGGTCTCTAATTTTCTGTCTTTATCTATGTGTGTATACCTCACCCTTTTTCATATTCTTTGACCCTTTATTTGCCAATATCCCTCATTTCCCATTCCTACTCTATGAAAAGCCTGACGTTCAGGGATAGTTTGAGAATGGAGCTGCTGAGAGGTTTTCTGGAACCTGGCAGGAGACTGTAAAACCTGGCTCACATTATACGGATAATACGTCTGCCACTTGGATGTGACATAAGGAGCCATTTCTTCCTCAAAATATTGTAACCCTTTCGAAATTAAAGCTGCATTCTTTATCCAATTGAAAAAAAAGCTACACCTATAGGAGAACATGGAAGCATAAATGATGCTGTAAAATGAATGAATGGCGACAGCAGAGAATGAGGGTGATCCACTGACGGTTTCTGTGCCATAACCACAACATTCCACGGCCTTTCTGCAATGTCTCCTGCCTCAACTCGTTATTCCCACCAAACGTGGAATGAAGGAGGGAGAATAAAAGTGGAGGAGAAGAAGGAGTGCTTTGGGAACAGTGGCAAGAAACTCCAAATTGGTGTATTGGTTAGGAAGGACAACATGCACTGCTGGAACTAAACTAGGAAAAAGGAGTGGGTTTGCCAAACCATAACAGGCTCGAACTCAAACAGGATGCTGAGTCATTTCATCAGCAACACGACACTTAATAAAAGGTGAACCTACGAGCCTTCAAGACAACAAGCGGGAGCAGCTGAGATTGGACCCTATGGTCAGCTGCTTACCAAGGAGGGGTTTTAAATAACTAAGCGACGGCCATATGTGCAGTACCTTAATCACATGACCACAGTAACTCGGTAATACATTTCTGTATCAATATTACTCAGTGTGATTTACAATCAAACCCCGCTTTTGCAAAACCAGACATTTCACGATTGAACATTCTTCAATGCAAAGGCACATAAAAGGGCAATCTTCTCTTGCATTGGCTTCAAACAGATATTTGTATCTGTTTCAACTGACAGGACAAAGGGGACATTTTTCATCCTCTTGGGACGTATTGACGGCTTTAATAGGAAGTCTATTTAGAACTTGAAAGGATCATAATATTTGGAGGAAGGAATGACTCCTCACCTCAGGCATAAGTGCCAGACACATTATTCGGAGAATGTGAGCCCAATCCCACACATGCTACCGAGGGGGCAGAAAGCCTGTTAGCTCGTCCACTCTCAATTTGTCTCCGAATGTCAGGCTTTTCAGAGAGCAGAAATGGGAAATGAGGAAATGAGGAATATGGGCAGACCGAGAGTCCGAGAATGTGAAAGGGGGTCAGGTGCATTCACAGAGAAAGAAAGAAATATGGAGACGCATATTGAGAGAGATACTGAAAGAACCAATTCTCCAATCGACATGGCTGCTGACTGACCCTCCATTCCAGCTCCTCCCTGCTGACCAGATAACCGAAAATGATCTAGCCATATTTGCCAACATTTGTCCCTTACCCAATCCAAACCCTCCCTGTCATCATCCCATCCAGGTGCCATTTAAATAGAGATGTACAGCATGGAAACAGACCCATTTATTGATTGCACCAAATAAAGGAGCTGGAGCAGCGTCACTGCTTCCTCCTGTATTATAGAAAATAAAGGAGCTGGAGCAGAGTCACTGCTTCCTCCTGTATTATAGAAAATAAAGGAGCTGGAGCAGCGTCACTGCTTCCTCCTGTATTATAGAAAATAAGGAGCTGGAGCAGCGTCACTGCTTCCTCCAGTATTATAGAAAATAAAGGAGCTGGAACAGCGTCACTGCTTCCTCCTGTATTATAGAAAATAAAGGAGCTGGAGCATCGTCACTGCTTCCTCCGGTATTATAGAAAATAAAGGAGCTGGAGCAGCGTCACTGCTTCCTCCTGTATTATAGAAAATAAAGGAGCTGGAGCAGAGTCACTGCTTCCTCCTGTATTATAGAAAATAAAGGAGCTGGAGCAGCGTCACTGCTTCCTCCTGTATTATACAAAATAAAGGAGCTGGAGCAGAGTCACTGCTTCCTCCTGTATTTTAGAAAATAAAGGAGCTGGAGCAGCATCACTACTTCCTCCTGTATTATAGAAAATTAAGGAGCTGGAGCAGCGTCACTGCTTCCTCCTGTATTATAGAAAATAAAGGAGCTGGAGCAGCGTCTCTGCTTCCTCCTGTATGATAGAAAATAAAGGAGCTGGAGCAGCGTCACCGCTTCCTCCTGTATTGTAGAAAATAAAGGAGCTGGAGCAGCGTCACTGCTTCCTCCTGTATTATAGAAAATAAAGGAGCTGGAGCAGCCTCACTGCTTCCTCCTGTATTATAGAAAATAAAGGAGCTGGAGCAGAGTCACTGCTTCCTCCTGTATTATCGAAAATAAAGGAGCTGGAGTAGCGTCACTGCTTCCTCCTGTATTATAGAAAATAAAGGAGCTGGAGCAGAGTCACTGCTTCCTCCTGTATTATAGAAAATAAAGGAGCTGGAGCAGCGTCACTGCTTCTTCCTGTATTATAGAAAATAAAGGAGCTGGAGCAGAGTCACTGCTTCCTCCTGTATTATAGAAAATAAAGGAGCTGGAGCAGCGTCACTGCTTCCTCCTGTATTATAGAAAATAAAGGAGCTGGAGCAGAGTCACTGCTTCCTCCTGTAGTATAGAAAATAAAGGAGCTGGAGCAGCGTCACTGCTTCCTCCTGTATTATAAAAAATAAAGGAGCTGGAGCAGCGTCACTGCTTCCTCATGCATTATAGAACTTAAAGGAGCTGGAGCAGCGTCACTGCTTCTTCCTGTATTATAGAAAATAAAGGAGCTGGAGCTGCGTCAGTGCTTCCTCCTGTATGATAGAAAATAAAGGAGCTGGAGCAGCGTCACCGCTTCCTCCTGTATTATAGAAAATAAAGGAGCTGGAGCAGAGTCACTGCTTCCTCCTGTACTATAGAAAATAAAGGAGCTGGAGCAGCGTCACTGCTTCCTTCTGTATTATAGAAAATAAAGGAGCTGGAGCAGAGTCACTGCTTCCTCCTGTATTATAGAAAATAAAGGAGCTGGAACAGCGTCACTGCTTCCTCCTGAATTATAGAAAATAAAGGAGCTGGAGCAGCGTCACTGCTTCCTCATGCATTATAGAAAATAAAGGAGCTGGAGCAGCGTCACTGCTTCTTCCTGTATTATAGAAAATAAAGGAGCTGGAGCTGCGTCACTGCTTCCTCCAGTATTATAGAAAATAAAGGAGCTCGAGCTGCGTCAAAGCTTCCTCCTGTATTATAGAAAATAAAGGAGCTTAGCAGCGTCACTGCTTCCTCCTGTATTATAGAAAATAAAGGAGCTGGAGCAGAGTCACTGCTTCCTCCTGTACTAGAGAAAATAAAGGAGCTGGAGCAGCGTCACTGCTTCCTTCTGTATTATAGAAAATAAAGGAGCTGGAGCAGAGTCACTGCTTACTCCTGTATTATAGAAAATAAAGGAGCTGGAACAGCGTCACTGCTTCCTCCTGTATTATAGAAAATAAATGAGCTGGAGCAGCGTCACTGCTTCCTCCTGTATTTTCGAAAATAAAGGAGCTGGATCAGCGTCACTGCTTCCTCATGCATTATATTAAATAAAGGAGCTAGAGCAGCGTCACTGCTTCTTCCTGTATTATAGAAAATAAAGGAGTTGGAACAGCGTCTCTACTTCCTCCTTTATTATAGAAAATATGTTGGCACTCACTCCAATGTTCTGACGGAATGGCAATCTGCACTGAATCTCCCATTTAGTGTTTCCATCAAATCTCCCTTTTACCCATATCCCTGTATTAATTCCTCCATTTACTGATGTCCGACCCCGATTCGACCATTTAACTGTGCGCTATTCTAATTCTCTCATTTCCTGGTGCAATGCACCCATTCTCGTCTTGAGCTCCACTGTGCACCAGGTCTTCCATTCAGTATTATCCTGCCACAATTCTCCCATTTAGTAGTCTGCTGCCAGAATTCTCTAATCTTGGAGATCCCTGCATTAAATCTCCAAATTACCGATCCTTCACATATCTTCCCTTTTGTGGTGAACTGTAACAACTCCCCCATTTCGTAGTGCACTGAACTGAATCTGGACCACGAATCCTTTGCAACGTTTGTCCTATTTACTGATTCACTGTCCATGTTCTCCCAGCTGCTCCAATTGTCGAAGTTATCAGCACCCCGCACCAGGTCTCTCATTTACTGATACCCCACACCAATTCTCCAATACAGTGTTGCTTAGCACCATTTCCCCCAATTACTGTTGTCCTGAACAAGTTCTCCACTCAGTGTTGCCTTCAACCAATACTCATACTAACAGATGCCCTCGTCCAATTTAGGGGTGCGCTACTCTAAATCTCCCAAAAGGTATTGTCCTGCCCCAATTCTCCCATGCAGTTGCAACACAGCATAACTCACCCAATTAGCACTGAACTGCACTAATTCACCCATTTTCTGATGTCCTGTTGAAAATTCTCGCATTTCGATTAGCCCTTTCGAAATTTATACATTTAGTATTTTGTTGCAATGATTCTCCAATTTAGTGTAGAGCTTACATAATTCGTAAATGTGGACGTGGACAGGTTGGACTGAGGGATCTGTTTCCGTGCTGTACATCTCTAAGGCTTTAATTAGTGATCCCCTTCCCTGCACCAATTCTCCCATTTACCAATCCTGCATTAATTCGGGAATTTCACCAACTCACCCATTGGTTATGCTGCCCCAGTCCTCACACTTAGAATTTAACGGCACCTGCATGAATCCTCCAATTATTGTTGCTCTGCATCAATTCCTTCCATTTCGTTGTTCCCTGATACACATTTCCACCGTACGGATGCCCTGTTGATTATATTTATTCATTTAGTGGTGTACTGACCTGACTCTCCAATTTACCGATGCTTGGAACATCTCTTTTCCTTCATTCCCTGGCCCCTATTCCCCAATTGAGACATGCTCCGCTCCAATTTTCTAATATATCGACACTCCCACCAATTTTCCAATGTAATGGCACTGTGCATCGAATCTCCCATCCATTGAAACCCACCAAATCTCGAATTGACTTATACTTCTGTCCTCCCTCTTCTCCTTACTGATGCCCGAGCCCGATTTTATCATTTAAGGTTGCGCTACCCTAATTCACCCATTTCCTGTTGCCATACACCCATTCTCTAATTGAGCTCCACTGTGCACCAGGTCTTCCATTCAGTATTTCCCGGCAACAATTCTCCTATTTAGTAGACTGCTGACAGAATTCTCTAATCTTGGCAATCCCTGCATCATATCTCCAAATTCCCCAAACTGCAAATATCCCCCCTTTCGTGGTGAACTGCACCAACTCCCCAATTTTGTCGTGCACTTTATTGAATCTCTACCACTAATCCTTTGCAACATTTGTCCTATTTCCTGATTCACTGCCCGTGTTCTCCCATTTGCTCCAATTCTCGAAGTTATCAGCACCCTGCACCAGGTGTTTTATTTACTGATACCCCACACCGATTCTCCAATTCAGTGTTGCTGAGCACCATTTTGCCCAATTACTGATGTCCTGAAGAAGTTCTCCATTCAGTTTTGCCTTACACCAAACCTCATACTGACTGATGCTCTCGACCAATTTAGGGGTGCGCTACTCTAATTCTCCCTGCCCCAATTCTTGCATTTTGTGCAACACAGCATAACTCACCCATTTAGTGCTGAACTGCACTAATTCACCCATTATCTGATGCCCTGTTGCAAATTCTCACATTTCGATAAGCTCTTTCCCAACTTTTCCATTTAGTAGTTTCTTGCAATGATTCTCCAATTTAGTGGAGGGATGCGAGAATTCTTAAATTTAGGCGTGGACAAGTTGGATCGAAGGGTCTGTTTCCGTGCTGTACATCTCTAAGGCTGTCATTAGTACTCCGCTTCCCCGCACCATTTCTCCCAATTCCCAATCCTGCACTAATTCGGGAATTTCACCAACTCACCCTTTGAGGTTCTCCTGCCTCAATCCTCCCACTTAGAATTTATTGGCGCCTGCATGAATTCTCCAATTATTGTTGCCCTGTATCAATTCCTTCCATTTTGTTGTTCCCTGATACACATCTTCCACGTACGGATGTCTTGCTGCTTTTTTTTCATTTAGTGATGCACTGAACTGACTCTCCAATTAACCGATGCTGCAACGTTTCTTTCTTTTATTGAATCCCTGGCCCCTATTCCCCAATTTAGACAGGCTCTGCTCCAATTTTCCAATATATTGGCACTCCCATCAATTTTCTAATTCAACGGCACTGTGCACCAATCTCCCATTTATTGTTTCCCATTAAATCTCTAATTTATTCATATCCTTGTACTAATCCTTCCAATTACTGATGCCCGAGCCTGATTCTACCATTTAAGGGTGCGCTACTCTAATTCTCCCATTTACTGTCGCCATGCACCCATTCTCTAATTTAGCTCCACTTTGCACCAGGTCTCTCATTTACTGATACCCCACACCAATTCTCCAATTCAGTCTTGCTTAGCAACATTTCCCCCAATTACTGACGCCCTGAACTAGTTCTCCATTCAGCTTTGCCTTACAGCAATCCTCATACTGACTGATGCCCTCGCCCAATTTAGGGGTGCCCTACTTTCATTCCCACATCAAGTATTGTCATGTCCCAATTCTCACATTTAGTGCTACACTGCACCAATTCTCCCATTCACTGAGAAACTGAAACTCTCCCATATGGTTCTAACTGCACTAATTTGACAATATCAGATGCCCCGTTCCAAATTCTCTTATTTCGATAAGCCCTTGCCCAATCCTTCCATTTAGTAGTTCCTTGGAATGATTTTCCAATTTTGTGGAGCACTGCCAGAATTCTAAGACTGAGTCATAGACAAGTTGAAGAGAAGTGTCTGTTTCCATGTTGTACATCTCTATGATTGTATGACTGTTTATGGCTCCGCTGCTCTGCACCATTTCTCCCATTTACCAATCCTGCACAAATCCTGAAACTGCACCTACTCTCCCTTTGAGTATTATCCTGCTCAATATAGATCTAAGTCGCTGCATAGATTCTCCAATTATTGTTGCCCTGCATCCGTTCCTTCCATTTAATTGTTCCCGGAATCACATCTTCCACGTACGAGTGCCCTGCTGAATTGTTTTCATTTCGTGATGCACTGAACTGAAACTCCAATTTACCGAACCTTGCAACATTTCTTTTTATTGATTCCCTGGCCCCGATTCCCCAATCAGGAATAGGTTCTTGTTGTACTTTTGAAACTGGTGTCATTATTTTAAACTTTTATGTTTTGTCAGTAGATTTATCCTTTGGGTAGAGAGCTGGCTGGAAGGTGGTGGGAGAGGGTTGCTTTTCAGACTGGAGGCCTGTGACCAGCGGTGTGCCACAAGGATCAGTGCTGGGTCCACTGTTGTTTTGTCATTTATATAAATGATTTGGATGTGGCCATAGGACGAATGGATAGTAAGTTTGCAAATGACTGTAAAATTGGAGATGTGGAGGACAGTGAAGATGGTTACCTCAGAGGAGAACGGGATCTTGATCAGATGGGGCAATGGGCTGAGGAGTGGCAGATGGAGATTAATTTGGATAAATGTGAGGTGCTGCATTTTGGAGAAGCAAAAGAGAGCAGGACATTTACACTGAATGGACAAGGTACGAGGGATGTTGCTAAATAAGTAGACCTGGAGTACAGCTTCATCGATCGTTGAATGTGGACTAACATTTCAATACGACAGTGAAGAAAGCGTTTGTCATTTTTGTCTTTATTGCTCAGTTAATTGTGTAAAGGAGTTGGGAGGTCCATGTTGCAGTATTGGTTCAGCCACGTTTGGTATATAATGTGCAATTCTGGACTCCCTCTTATTAGAAGGATGTTGTGAAACCTTAAAGTGTTTAGAAAAGATTTACAAGGATGTTGCCAAGGTTGGAGGGCTTATGCTGGAGGGTAAGACTGTAGATGTTGAGGCTATTATCCCCGGAGCGTCAGTGGCTGAGGGGTAACCTTATAGAGGTTCACAAAATCATGAAGGACCCTCAGTAGGGTAAAAAGGCAAGGTTATTTCCCTGTGGTGGGGAGTCCAGAAGCAGATGGCATATGTTAAAGTTGAGAGGGGAAACATAAAAGGGACCTAAGGGGAACATTTTTCAAGCAGCGGGCACTGTGTGCATGAGATTCCCGAGGAAGTAGTGGAGGCTGGCACAATTACAACATTTA